>NW_010205214.1:865-2385 GCF_000695765.1 Mesitornis unicolor | reverse complement strand
GGAATGAGAGCTCTGATAGACCTGGAAGCTGCCGGCCAAGTTCGCAGAGGCTGCAGGCTCAGCTGGGTGACATTTCTGGGTCTGTCTGCTTCTATGTATGGAACAAGATAAATTTTTAATGCTGTATCCTGTCCAGGAGAGGAGGGAGACAGAGAGCTTCTGTCAACTGTGAAGAGGAGGAGAGCTGTGGCCTCCATCTCCCTGCCTCACCATGCGGGAAGCAGCTGGCAGGAGCAGACAACGGAGCTTAGACCCTACTGTTTCCCACCAGGAAGCAGAGCTTGTTACAGGCTGACATTGTGGTGTGCTCCATCACTGCTGTTTTCCTCCAACCAAACATGGCCACAGCTGGACTCTGGGGCAGCTCCAAACAGACGCCTTAGGCTTCGTGAAGGGATCATGCCCAAATGAATTTTCATCTCCTCTCCTGCAGGCAAATTGGCTGGAAGAGACAGAGCAAATTACTTTTGGCCAGGCTATTTCATTAGCAGCCAGATACAAAAAGAGCCCCAGAGCAAGAGGGAGATTGTCTTGGGTTGCAAAGGTGGAGAAACAGCTTAATTGAGTCACAGATTATGTATCTGTTTTGATATTTAAATAATTGGCTTGCTCAGACACTGCTCTGAAAGCAGTGGTAAACACATTCTCAGAAGTCAAAACACAAAAAATCGGGGTCTAAAGTTTCTTCTCCCTAGAATATAAAATGTGAGATCTAGAAATATTAAGTGTTTTAGAATAAAATCACATACTAATTGACTTTTACAATAAAATCCTCTTTTTATTCCACCTATGCTGGGAAAGCTATGTATTGAAAGACTCTTAGTATATTCCACTTTGGACTACATTATCTTGTTTTCTATCTTTATTAAGCTATTTCTTGGATACTGAATGAATCAGATGGAATATGCGGTTCTCGTTTGCTTTCTTAAGTCTCTCATAAAAACTCCTGTAGTAAAACTCTCATAAAAACTCCTGACTTGGAGCACAGCGAACAGGACAGGCAAACAGAGCGTGGCACGTCACAAGGGTGTGGCACGGCAGTTTGCGCGGCAGTTCACGCAGGCAGGGCAAGCAGGCAGGGCACTGAGGCTTGGCTAGATCAGCCGGTCAGCAATGGTTACCACCAGGCAGAGAGCCATGGCCTCCCACAGCCGTGCACCCACCAAGGCAGACATAGCTTGCCAGACGGAGCAACGGTGGGAGCATGCTGCCACTCAGGTGTTGAGCTGCGGGGTGTGCCCTGCTCTAATGCCGATGGCTGATGGCAGCAGTGAGCATGCCTGTGCAAGGTGTGCCCAAGTAGAGGAGCTCCTCCACATAGTGGTGGAGATGAGGGAGGAGGTAAGTAGGCTGAGAACGATCAGGGAGTGTGAGGAGGAGATAGACCATTGGAGCCGTACCCCCTGAGACGGGCCCAAAGGGTAGAAGAAGCTCACGAGAGCGGGCACAGGCCTCCCTAGCCTCTCTACACCAGGCTGACCATAGCAAATGGGAGGACTTAGAGGACAGGGAACAACAAG
>NW_010205214.1:0-475 GCF_000695765.1 Mesitornis unicolor | reverse complement strand
ACGGCTACCCGTTGGTGATCTTTCAGGTGGGCAGTGAAGAGATTACAAGAAGTAGCAATGAAGAGATATTTCAAGGGCTTGGGACAACTGGTTAAGAAATCTGGAGCACAAGTAGTGTTCTCCTCTATCCCACCAGTTGCAGGGAGGTCTGAGGCGATAAACAGAAAGAGCCAACAGATCAATGCCTGGCTCAGAGACTGGTGCCACAGGCAAGACTTCGGGTTTTTTAATCATGGATCAGTTTACACTTCACCAGCTGTGGTAACAAAAGATGGGGCGTGTATATCTCAAAAGGGGAAAAGGTTCCTGGGACAAGAGTTAGCAGGGCTCATAGACAGAGCTTTAAACTAGGTTTGAAGGGGAGAGAGGGGAAAGGGGATAAAACACAACTCGTTAGCAAAGAGCCTGGAGATGGAGTGCCGACATGTGTGGGATGGTGTGCTGGTGAGACTCTTCAGACTACTGTCCCAGTGGA
>NW_010205213.1:23634-73590 GCF_000695765.1 Mesitornis unicolor | reverse complement strand
CTAATTTTCTCCTTGCACAGCCTCATGGTAGGCTTGTACTCATCCTGAGTCGTTTGCCCCTTTTTCCATAGATTAGAAACTCTCTTCTATTTTTCCTGAGCTCGAGCCAGAGCTCTCTGTTCAGCCAGGCCGGTCTTCCCCGCTGGCTCATTTTCTGACTCACGGGGACAGCCTGTTCCTGCCCCTTTAAGAGTTCCTTCTTGAGGAGTGTCCAGCCTTCCTGGACTCCTTTGCCTTTCAGCACTGCCTCCCAGGGGATTCTGCCAACCAAGTCCCTAAACAGGTCAAAGTCTGCCCGCCACAAGTCCAAAGCAGCAGTTCTGCTAGCGCCCCTCCTTGCTTCTCCAGGGATTGAAAACTCTATAATTTCATGATCACTATGACCAAGACAGCCTCCAACCATCACATCCTCCACAAGACCTTCTCTGTTTGCAAACAGCAGGTCCAGCAGGGCCCCTTCCCTTGTTGGCTCCTTTACCAGCTGTGTCAGGAAGTTATCTTCCACATACTCCAGGAACCTCTGGGACTGTTCCCTCTCTGCTGTGCTATATTTCCAGCAGATACCCGAGAAGTTGAAGTCCCCTACAAGTACAAGGGGAAGTGAATGCGAGGCTTCTCCCAGCTGCCTATGGAATATTTTATCTATTTCTTCATCCTGGGTAGGTGGTCTATAACAAACTCCCACCATGATATCTGACTTGTTGGCCTTCCCCTTGATTCTCACCCATAGGCTCTTGATCCTGTTGTCATTGTCACTAATCTCTAGGCATTCATAATCTCATAGCATTCCCTAACATACATGGCCACCCCACCACCTTTCCTTCCTTGCCTATCCCTTCTGAAGAGCTTAACAAGGCAGAACACTGTCCGCTCTGATGAAACACTTTATTTTTTGTTTTCACACAATTTTTCTTTCCACATAGTTTTCACACAGAACACTGTT
The DNA here is from genome assembly GCF_000695765.1 of Mesitornis unicolor. Taxonomy (NCBI): domain Eukaryota; kingdom Metazoa; phylum Chordata; class Aves; order Mesitornithiformes; family Mesitornithidae; genus Mesitornis; species Mesitornis unicolor. The sequence goes on along the minus strand of NW_010205213.1, from coordinate 72,647 downwards.
CACTCTGCTAAAACAGTGTTTTAATTTCTCTTTTCATACATGTTTTCTTTTTCACTCAAGTTTTGATAGTCAGTTACCAATCTCAGTGAAAAACTGAGACACATTTGCTTTTGAAAACATCCAGAATTTGATTGCTGTTCATAGGGTGAATAAGAGCTACATTTCCAGACATTCAAAACATGGTTTCTGTTCTCCGCTGTACTAAGATTTCACTAGCGTTTCCTTTTGCAGGCCTCCCTCCTAGGTACGACCAAATGCTGAGTAACTTTTCACCCTTCAGAAAGCTCGTAGCTCTACTTCTTCCCCTCCGCAAAACATCACTGATACCATCACACTGAGATACAGATGTCCCCTGAAAAGAGTGCAATATGCTTGAGGAAACAGGGGGCTCCTGAGGTACCCAGGAGTGTCTGAGGGATCTCGTGCTCGCAGGCTGTGCGTGAGCAGGACCGGCCAGCAGGGTGGGGTGGGGCAGAGCAGGGCAGTGCCGTGGGCGGTTTAAAAGGTGGGAATGCAGTGGCTGGCAGTCCTGTGAGGAGCATGAGGCTGATGAGGTACCAGGGCTGTGTGAGGGGTGGTTAGAGACTGATACTGTTGTGGATGTCTATTACAGGCCACCTGATCAGCATGAGGAAGTTGATGAGGCCTTCTATAGGCAGCTGATAGCAGCCTTGCAAACACAGGCCCTGGTTCTCATGGGGGATTTTAACTACACAGATATTTGCTGGAAGGCCTACACAGCCAGCCATTTGCAGTCCAGGAGGTTCCTCCAGTATATTGATGATAGCTTCCTTATGCACATGGTGGATGAGCCAACTAGGAGAGAAGTGCTGCTGGAGTATAAACTTACTAAGGAGGATATGGTTGAAGCAGTGAAGGCTGAGGGCAGCCTTGGCTGCAGCAACCATGAGATGGTGAAGTTCAGGATCTTGTGTGGTAGGAACAGAATACCAAGCAGGATCAGAACCCTGGACATCAGCAGGGCCATCTTTGGCCTTTTCAAAGAAATTGCTAGGGAAAATTCCATGGGACAGGGTACTAGAAGGGGCCCAAGATAATTGGTATATAATCAAGGACCATTTCTTCCAAGCTTAAGATCAGAGCATCCCAACGGGTAGGAAATCAAGAAAGGGAGCCAGGAGACCCACATGGTTAAACAGGGAACTGCTGGGCAAACTCAAGTGGAAGAAGAGAATCTATATATCCTCGAAGGAGGGGATGGCCTCTTGGGAGGAATATAAAACTGTTGTCAAAGGATGTAGGGAGGCAACTGGGAAAGCTAAGGCCTCCTTGGAATTAAACCTTGCAAGGGAGGTCAAGGACAACAGAAAGGGCTTCTTCAAATACATTGCAGACAAAACTAATGCTAGAGGCAATGTAGGCCCACTGCTGAATGAGGTAGGTGCCCTGGTGACAGAGGATACTAACCAGGCGGAGTTACTGAATGCCTTCTTTGGCTCTGTCTACACTGCTGGAGACTGCCCACAGGAGCCCCAGAACCCTGAGGCCCCAGATGAAGTCAATATAAAGGAGGAGTTTGCCTTGGTTGATGAGGACTGGGTTAGGGATCAGTTAAGCAATCTGGACATCCGTAAATCCATCGGCCCTGGTGAGACGCACCCATGGGTGCTGGGGAAGCTGGGCTGGCAGAAGTCATTGCTAGGCCACTCTCCATCGTCTTTGGTAAGTCGTGGTCAAATGGAGAGGTGCCTGAGGACTGGAGGAAAGCAAATGTCACTCCAGTCTTCAAAAAGGGCAAGAAGGAGGACCTAAGTAACTACAGACCAGACAGCCTCACCTCCATCCTTGGAAAGGTGACAGAACAGCTTATGCTCAGAGCTGTCTCTAGGCATACCAAGGATAAGAGGGCCATTAGGAGCAGTCAGCATGGTTTCACCAAGGGGAAGTCATGTTTGACCAACCTGGTAGCCTTTTATGAGTACATAACCAGGTGAATAGATGCTGGTAGGGCAGTGGATGTAGTTTATTTCAGTAAAGCATTAGACACTGTCTCCCACAGCATCCTTGCAGCTAAACTGAGGAAGTGTGGTCTGGATGATCGGGTAGTGAGGTGGATTGTGACCTGGTTGAAGGGAAGAAGTCAGAGTTGTGGTCAATGGGACAGAGTCCAATTGGAGGCCTGTGTCTAGTGGAGTTCCTCAGGGCTCAATACTGGGAGCAGTACTATTAAATATATTCATCAAAGACCTGGACAAGAGAACAGAGTGCACTGTCAACAAGTTTGCTGATGACACAGAACTGGGAGGAGTGGCTGACACTCCAGAAGGCTGTGCTGCCATCCAGCGAGACCTGGACAGGCTGGAGAGTTGGGCAGGGAGAAATTTAATGAAATTCAATAAAGACAAGTGTAGGGACTTGCATCTGGGGAAGAACAACCCCATGTACCAGTATAGGTTGGGGATTGACCTGTTTGGGCAGCACAGTGGAAAGGGACCTGGGTGTCCTGGTGGACAGCAGGATGACCATAAGCCAGCAATGTGCCCTTACAGCCAAGAACACCAATGGCATCCTGGGGTGTATGAGAAGGGGTGTGGTTAGTAGGTTGAAAGAGGTTCTCCTTCCCCTCTACTCTGGAGGGGAGGAGGTTCCATGTGAACATAAGGAAAATCTTCTTCACTGTGAGGGTGACAGAGCACTGGTCCAGGCTGCCCAGAGAGGTTGTGGAGTCTCCTTCTCTGGAGACATTCAAAACCCACCTGCGTTCCTGTGTGACCTGGTCTAAGTGATCCTGCTCTGTCAGGGGGTTTGGACTGGATGATCTTTCGAGCTCCCTTCCAACTCCTAATATGCTGTGATTCTGTGATTGTTCTTGTTCCTGCATTTGGATGCCGTGGTGTTGCCTATGGTAGAAACCCAGACCCAAATAACTCAGTGTCTTCAGAGCAGGATTTTGAAAAACAAGAATATGCACTGCTAAACACTGAACAGCAAGAGAGGAATAGAATACAAAATAGCTGCAAATTAGCTGGGCACTAGTTATTTTAGGTATTGAAAGAGTGGGGAGTCTTGAAAGAAAATACATGAGAAGTCATTGTCATGAATGTGTCATCAGCCATGGTCACAGGGACTGGAGTATAATGCGGTTATTTTTCTAGGTCAAGTACTAAACAAAAAATTAGTGTAAAAGCTGCTTCCTTTTAAAATTTTGAAACATTTCAGTATCTCAGAAGCTTTCCCTTTTCTTGCTGAGCTATTTACCAAGCTTGGTCACAGTTTCAATCCCCCTGAAATGTAAATGTTTTGACAACTCTGCTTGCTATTTGTCAGAGAGTTTCCTAGCTCTGAGATTTGTAAAAACATCTTGTATAGTCACAAGAAATGGCTCTATGCAAAAATCAATTAAAAGACTTCTGAAGTTAGGTACAAAGAACATTGTCTATATTTTATTGACTAAGAAAAAAGAGGTATTGTAGATTATCCCTTCAAATTCCTTGCACCCCCTACAAGATGTGTGGGGGTAGTTATATAGAACTGTGAAAGCTGGTATAAGCTGTTCAATTTTTTCTTGTTACTGTGTCATTAAAAAGAGCATGATTGAGAAGAAGATTTTCTGGTATCCAGGTCCTAGGACTGTTCTCCAGACCAAGTTAGACACACTGAAAGGAGCAGGACACTGTGTGCCCCTGAGACCTGTGCATGCTCCCTGGGTGACATTTCCTTTCCAAATTGGGGAACTTCCTGCAGGCAGACAGGCAAGGAGGAGAAAGGACAGAGGCACAGCAGCTGGTATGGCAGCAAAACTCCTTTGACTGCTGAAAAGGTCCATGACTGTGCTTCAGAAGCAATGGGAAGATTTTTCCTATCTGGGAAATATTTTACTCGTTTTAAAAAGCCTGAAAGCTATGGGAGTAGAAAGACTGAAAGAAGGGACACATCTTTGCAAGAGAAAAGTAGGCATCAGAGAAAATTATTTTCAAAACCTCATTTATACTGTTTCAAGCCTTAGTGCTGAGTAAAGAGGTAGTAGAGATAATTTGTAGTAGAGCTTTGATGCTTCTAGAGTCATAGTTTATTTTAATAAACCTCTATCAAGATTGCAAGAGATGGCACAGAAGTAGCCAAGTCTGCTTCCACAATAACAAAATCTCTATATTCAGTAGGGAAGACACTAGACAGGAGGACTTCTGAAAAGCCCTCTGGGAAGCAATGATGTTTCTCTGAAGGAGTAGCAAAGCTGAGGGGACAGAACATCTCTTGGGAATTAGTCACAGTACTGCTGGCTTGTAGAGGAAAAAAGCCAGACTTGGCTTGAGATATTGTCATTAGTCAAAAACACATTGAAAAGGCTATATGCTACATATAATTCAGTATCCTATGTGCAGCTAAGATGAAAAAACTAGAAATCTGTCCCCCCAAAAAACTTCCCCCCACCTCCCTAAAAATAAAATGCTGAAAATTTGAAATAGAATATCTTAATGAGATCTACAAAACTTTCTCTGAAGAATACTAGTATATTTCTGGGATATAAGTAGGGCATACTTCAGACTTGCCTTTACATTTGTTTACAGTGAAGAATGGTCTGGGCAAGGAAATCTGACAGCTCACTCCATGTTAACTGAGCAGGCTGAACTGGCAAGGAGGAGGCCAGAAGTACCAGCCAGCTATGCCATCAGCTCTTCTGGCTTCCACTGAAAACTTAGACAAGTTTTTGCAGAATACATAGATTGCACTGACTTGGTACTTTCTTATAAGGAAATACGTTGTTGGAGGTAATGTGTGAACAGTCCTAACCTATGCAATTTTTCCTTTATTGTCTTACTCAGGTGTTGCCTTTCTTCAAATTGGATTATATACTGCAGGGAGAAGAGGATATTTGTATTTGAATCATAAACATTCCTGAGGCTTAGTTAGGCATGAGAGACCTAATGGGGTAGGTGGCATATGCCAGCCTCACATGCTTACTGAACTTGCAATTTAATTGTGTATTTTGAACTGGGTTACTTTAGTATAACACAAATAACAAGTTCTATCTCCACATCTGCTAGCTCCAGATTGGTATACATAATAATTATTTTCTTTAGCTTAAAAAAAAAATTAAAGATATATGAACCAGGAAAGTTGCAAAAAATATCCCAATAGGATAAAGGCATTCTGCTGTTGGCAAGTTCACATAACTGGATGTATTGCACTTGGATATAGAATGCAGTGAAAACCAGAAAAGTCTTAAATTTTCATGTTTTTTAAGACCTGAAAAGCAGCTCATGAGTCACTCTTACAACTCATTTTTGAGTGAGCTTCAGGTGAAGGAATCCCACAGAGTACAGTAGAGCAACTCAGGACTGACTAGTTTCCTGTGAAATAGAGCCTGGTCAGTGCCCTTAGGTTGCTGGACCTTAAGGACAAAATGAGTTACCACATTCTCTTAATGAGGTGAGGAATGCGTGATGATATTTGCTTTGAGCTGAGGGTAGGGAGGAAAAGAAATGAGAAATGAATGACTCCAGTTACTAGTCTACTACACAGGCTCTACGAAGAGCCCACTACAAGAAGAAAGGCTTCAGGGCAACTTTTCTGACCTCTATTGTGTGTGCTGGCTGTACAACACCAAAGTGTTACTTTGGTTCATAAAGTCCACACACATGTAGCATTCTGTAGGAAATGTAGGAATAAGATGGTACTGAGTTGGATATAGGTTTACACATTGCTGAAGGTTTTTTCCTTTTTTTTTTCTTTTGCTTTTGTTGTGGTAGGGTTTTTTACAGTTATGTATTTAATTTGTGTAGGCTTGTCAAGCCTTGTACAAGTTTGCAATGCCCTCCTAAAGTCAGTCTTGATATACCTGGTAATAATCTGGTTTTCAAAATTCAACATTAATAAAATGTTTTCTGTGTTTTGTTGTTGTCATTGTGAGGCTTTGGGGGTTTTTTGTCCCTGAAACAAAAGGCAGCCTGCTAAGATATAATAGATAACATGCTTCCAATGGGACTAGTTTTCTTTCTTCCAGTATACACATACCTGGAACAGGAAATGTAGATTGCTAGATATGAGCTAACTTCGTATGTAGAAGTTGCCACCTCATTTTAATTAACTATTGATTTGGGGTATTTGTGTACTGAGTTTAATCAAGTGTGATGAGAGTAGATAACTTTACTTTGTTTGAATTTAAAGTATATAAATCCGATGCAGGGCTTCTCTAATTTAGGAGTGGAACTTCCTGCTAGGACCAATCAATATCTTCCCTGGAGATAGGAATTCAAACTGCAGCTGCATTTGATTTTACTGGAGTCTCTCAGTTACAAAGGTTTATGTGTCAACAAAGATTTTGATCTAAAAAAACCTCAGTTTAGCATTACCATCATTGTGCACAACTGGATATGTTCTGGAAATTATGCAGACAATACTTTTAATTGAGAAGTGAAAGATGATACTGTCAGTGTTAGCTGAAGCCTGAAGTCTAGCTGTTGAGTGGTGAGGAAAGTACAGCTGCTGTCAAAGGTGAGAGCCTTCTTTCCATTCTGACTGTGAACCAGAGTGAGGAAAATATTTGGCCAAAGAAGTAGTTTCCTATAGAAAGACTGGGAGAAAAGTTTCCTCTTACCTTCAAATGAAAGTCTCACCACTTATTTCCAATTAATAATTAAAAAATATTTAAAATAATCCAATAGTAGGCTTCATAAGTCTATTTAAAAATGATGCCACAAAATATCCTTTAAGTTATCATTGCTTTTCTACAGAGTATCAATGTGAGCACTCTGTCTATATAGTATTAATAAAATCCTTCTTTGCTCTGGTGATACCAATTATTCTGTGGCCTAATAGGTTACACTATTAAAGTTTCTGATATTCTAAATTTTAATCCTATTTGCTTAGTCCCTGAAGAGTCATCTACCTCTTTGGTGTGTTCTTCCTCCATGCATTTCAAGAAGAAGGTTATTGTTCCCCTCTGTGATTATTTAGTCAAGGTATTACACATTAAGTCTTTAATTGTTTCTTCTGAAGAAATCCCTTTAGCCCAATTTGTGGATTAAGTATTTGTGCTTATTGACCAAAGTGCACCTTCAGTACAAATGGATGCTGTTACTGCTAGGTAAACAAGCTTTAAATCAACAGGCTAGCTTTCAAGTGCTTATGCTAAGCTTTTTCTTAGCCCTAATGTTGGCTAGGTTCAGCAACTACCTGATGGTCTTTCACAGCTTTTTGCTTGTTTTTCCATGGTAAAAAATCTCAGCTGCTAACATGCTCTATGAGTGATACCACTGACTGCTTCTTTGTTATTCTTATACTGTGAAAACGTAAGCCCCTGGAAAAGGCTTGCTAGATAATGGTTTAATGCCACTAGCTAAAAGAAATGTACATTAATTCTTTTCCTAGTGGAAGGATTTGGATTTTTGGATAATTATTTGACAGTATAGCTATCTTTTTTCCACCAAAAACATGAGTATACTATGTAGTTGACAGTCTCGCCCTCAGCTCCTCCTCAAATAATCAAGTCCATGATATATGACTGAGGTTAATTGTTAAGAAGTAACTGTTCTGCTTCAGATTTTGAAGCATAAAATGCATTTCACACTGGCTAGTACAGCTATCAAGACTAACTAGCCTGACTTGGTCTGTAGCACTGGTAAAGTGCCTGTAGATGAACAGCATCTGATGTGCCTAGTATCAGGTATTAAAGACTCTACTAGCTTAATCCTGCAGACCATCTAGATGCAAGGGAGAAACAGGCAAGTTTTTGCTTGCTGTGTAGAGAGGTTAGGAATGTCACAGGTTTCAGGATCTGTTGGTGGCTCACCCTTGAAATAAAGAGATCATATTGTCACAAATGGCTGTAGAACATGTATGGGGCAACTTTTTAAATTAATGAGAATTAGGCAATTATCAGGGGTCATTTCCTCTTCCTCAGTTTATCAGAAATAGTTCCGTTTCCAGAGCTGGTCTATGCAGAGCATGCAGTTGTGTTGAATTTGTATAACATATAAAACCAAATAGAAAGAGATTGCTGGGGCTGAAAAGAAGCAGTAGCCCAGATGTGTTGCAAATCACAACACCCAATTGTGTTACAGAATCTTGGGGTTTAGAAATCTCTTTTCTTGATAGGATGATACGATATTCTGCTTGAAATAGCTCTTCTTCAAGTAGGAGATGTGATTAGGTGACCCCAAAGGCTTCTTTGCAACAACCTCTTCTGGGGTATTTTATCAAAATGTCTTAAACTGATACCATTCAAGACTGTAATAGTTTTGCATATCTGTAATAACCTTCACTGTGAGGGTGACAGAGCACTGGACCAGGCTGCCCAGAGAGGTTGTGGAGTCTCCTTCTCTAGAGACATTCAAAACCTGCCTGGACGCGCTCCTGTGTGACCTGGTCTGGGTGATCCTGCTCTGTCAGGGGGGTTGGACTGGATGATCCTTCGAGGTCCCTTCCAACTCCTAATATTCTGTCATTCTATAATAAAATAATGTTTGAAGATGGGGGAAAGTAGCAGACCTATGAAAACAATTGATAGGAAGAAAAGATTTAGTATTTCTATAGTATAATCTCAGACAGCACTTTTTTGCCTATGTAGGAAACTGTTTTTTGAGATAGATTCTGTTCTTTGCTTTTGTATTTGTCTGGAGTGACAAGCAAGTCAGCCCCTTAATTTATGCCTCAGTTTCTCAATGTACAAATGCCTAGAATAATTGCAGATGGATTTCAAGAACCTATGTGTTTCCATTGATACACGAAAACAGGCATTGAAAAAGTTAGAAGCAAAGAAGGCTATGTAGGAATGTCAGAAAATCATAGATAACACACAAGCAGAAATTCACAAAAATTATCCAGAGATGAATGCATTGTAGTATAATTTGGTGGACTATATTTGTATAAAACTGTTATTGAGATGAATTAAATCACCAGCATAAGATGTTGAAATCCTGTAGTCTGGTCTTGGCAGATCTGCTGGGCCATATCCTCAACAGCACTAAAGGCAGTGTGAAGTTATAGTGGCTAGATAAATCTACAGTCTTTCAGAACTGATGATCTTTGAGGAAAATCATGCAAGGAGGTGCTATATAGTGAGAGCAACTATGATAACATGTGTCTCTTTAAGCACTTAAACATTATAGTTGTATGAAATACTTCAGTGAAAAAAAACCCTATTTGATTGTCAAAGCTGAAATGTGGAACATTCCTTCTTCATTAAAAGATTCTGAGTAACAGCTTTCAACTTGATATCTAAACATAATGGTTTGCCTACGTGGTACAGAAATGATCAATCATAACGTTATAGCTAGTGCTGTGCATGTGTTATTCTAGCTGCTTTAGAAGCCAGCATTATTATTAAATTTAATGTCTTCCCTCCAGGACTTCAAATTCTATGGCATTTAATTACTTCCTTGTGTGGTTTACACCGCAAAGGTACAGCTGTTTAAACACAGTTGATAAATAAAAGGGAGACCATTAAGACTGTGAGATGCAGAGGCTATATCTCAATTTTAAACAGATCATTCAGATTTGATTAAAATGCACTAAATAGAACTGCCCTTAATGTAGAGCACGCTGGCATGTGCCAGGAAAGCATCCTCTGTGTTGGGAAACCTAAGCACCGGTGTCAGTGTTCAGAGCACAGCTGCGGCTTCCCTGGGGCCAGGCAGGACTTGAGGGAGAGGTTTTTAGAGGGTTGGGGGGCATTTGTCACTGCTCTGGTCAATGTGCTCCTCTACCCTATTGCCTGGGAGTAGACAAGTGTTATGGCTTTGGATCCCACCATCCAAGTTCATTAGTTTAAAGCATGATTTGCCAAGTCGGCCAATATGCCAGTGAACATTCTCCTTTCTCTTATTTCTCCTATTGGGTTGGCCAAAACATAATTGTGCTTTTTTCTGGGTAAATGAAAGGTTAATTTTTCATGGGAAACAAAAACTTTACTAAACATTAGTGTCCATTTTGTTCAATTACCTTCTGCCATCTTTCAGGTAACTTCATGATTCCATGCTCAAAAAAGTTCTTACCTTTTTTGGCAAAGAGCAGTTCCAAGAACGACTTGATATCCTCATCAGCAGTGAAGCTTTTACCATTCAAAGTGTCATGTGAAGAACGAAACAAATGCCAGTTTGATGGTGCCAGGTCTGGCGAATGTGGTGGCTGTGGTAACACATCCCATCCAAGCTGCAACCATTTGTGATGGGCGACCAAACTTGTACGTGGTCTAGCGTTAGCATGGAGAAACACAGCACCTTTGTGATTCACCAATTCTGGATGTTTCTGTTTGATGGCATCATTTAATTTATCCAATTGCCAACAGTACTTGTCTGATTTAATGTTTTGGTTCCTTGGAAGCAATTTAAAATACACAATACCTTTGAATCCCCCCAGACTGACAGCGTAACCTTCCTTTGGTGACTATCTGCTTTTGGAGTGCTTTGAGCTGCTCCTGACTTCCTGGGCTTTTTAAAGTCGTTTCTCCCAGCGTCCCCACTGTTTTCTATCTCTAGCAGAAGTACATCACTTACTTTGAAATGGATAAAAGCCAGCAGCTCTCACAGAGAGACATCATCTACAGGAAACACACCTGCACATGCCCAGTGCACCATCAGATGGTGTCACTGCCATGCTCAGAATCACAGAATAATTATTGAGGCTAGAAAAGACCTCTGAGATCATCAAGTCCAGCCCATGACCTAACACCACCACACCGGCTAGACCATGGCACTAAGTGCCACATCCAGCCTTGCCTTAAACACCTCCAGGGATGGTGCCTCCACCACCTTCCTGGGCAGTCCATTCCAATGCCTGATCACCCACTCTGTGAAAACATACTTTCTAATATCCAGCCTAAACCTCCTCCAGTGCAGCTTCAGGCTATGACCTGTCATCTTGTCTCTAGTTGCCTGGGAGAAGAGCCCACCCAACTACAATCTCCCTTCAGGTAGTTGTAGAGAGTGACAAGGTCCCCTCTGAGTCTCCTCTTCTCCAGGCTAAACAACCCCAGCTCCCTTAGCCTGTCATTATAAGACTTTCCCTCTAGCCCCTTCACCAGCCTCATTGCTCCCCTCTGGACCTGCTCCAGCACCTCAATATCCTTGAAGTGAGGGGCCCAGAGCTGTACACAGTACTCGAGGCCAGGTCTCACCAGTGCTGAGTACGAGGGGAGAATTACATCCCTAATCCTGCTGGTCTCAGTATTCCTGATACAGGCCAGGATGCCATTGGCCTTCTGGGCCACCTGGGCACACTGGTGACTCACATTCAGTCGACTGTAAACCAGTACTCCCAGGTCCCTCTCTGCTGGGCCTCTCTCCAGCCACTCTTCCCCCAGACTGTAGCGCTGCATGGGGTTATTGTGGCTGAAGTGTAGGACCCTGCACTTGGTCTTGTTAAACCTCATACCATTGACCTCTGCCCATTGACCCAGGCTGTCCAGGTCCCCCTGCAGCCTCTTCCTACCCTCCAGCAGATCGACACTCCCCCTCAGTTTGGTGTCATCTCCAAATTTACTAAGGGTAGACTCAATCCCTTAACCTGAGCTGTGTAAAAACTGGCATATTCTCACCCCTTTAATGTTTATAATTTCCTGGTCTCTTATCTCCCATGACAGATTTCTTTAACTTCTTGTAGGACCTATACACTGTCCAGTAGCTTATCTGACTCCTTGTCCTTGATGTGTACAGTACCATGTGTGGCTAGCTCTACTTGGGGCCTGACTGTAAATTAAATATACTTGCATCACTGTAGCTGCTGGTTCTGCAGAAGTACAGCAGGGTTTGTTTTGTTTTACCTGGATGTTAAGCCTGATTTACGTCTATAAAGGTGAATATAAGAGATAATTTGTTGCTTAGAAAAATACATTCTGAAAGTTCAGGTCATTAACTGAATGAGGACCAGCTGTTATACAGCATCAGTACTTGAATGAGAGAGGAAAGGAGTGTAAGATGTGAAATGTCTTTGCATTCCAGGTTTGGTTTCTTCCCCTGACCTGCCCACCTTCCACTTCAGTGTGTCTTTAAAACTATTTATTTCACCATAGCTATATTCAGAGCATAACATCAATGAAATAAGTGATACTAAAAATGAACAATAGCCACTTAAGGCGGTTAAGAGTCTTCTACTGAAATACTAGACCTATTTTGAGGCTGATATGAGCAGATAGGCATTAATCTTTTCTTGCCCTCGAGCAGGTTTAACATTACTAACCTACAACCTGCTTTACATAATAGCAGATAGTCAGGCTTTAGTTGTGGCGCCAAAACCTGTATTTTATCCCTTGGATTAGAGACTGCCCGTAGTACTTTAGTGAAATTTCTGCTCTTTCTAATATAAATTGCTTATATAGCACTTAGGCATCTGAGATAATGCATGTATAAACAAAACTAGATAGCAGCCTTGCCTTTGCCATTTGATAATGGGAACAAGCAGATGACCTAATTACATTTGTTAAGACACTGAATGGGTTTCTGTAATTGTGTCATAAAAGGCTTTGGTGGATCAGGATATAGCTTTCCATCCTGTGTAAAGCTGAACCCTCATCAATTATGAGACGCTCAGAAAAGGCAGAGACAGCTTCTTTCTACTTCATGACTGAAGGAAATGGGATGTCTCCCTTTCAGGGCTGGTATTTGGAGGAAAGTGAAATTGCTGAAAACCAGTTGGGATCATATAGTTTATTTCTACTGGAGTATCTGTAATAATTACTTGCATTTAAGGCAGAAAGGTTCACTTCCTGCTTTGTGTCTTGATCATTCTTTTTGCGGTTCAGGTAGTAACAGACACCCAGAGTTATACTTTATTTTCTTTCATTGGCTATGATAAGATTGTTATCATCTTTTATGAGGGAATGCTGTGTGTCAGTTATTTCTAGTTATGTTGCTTCCAGGTTGACCTAAACTGATGACCTTTCTTTCAGACTCTAGCAACTATTCACTTGGTTGGACTAGTTACCTTAACATTTATGTGTGTGGTTTTGACCTGACTCCTTCTTTTCTCCTGCAGTATAGACAAAGAATATTGCTTTTTACTGATATAGTCCATTTATCTTATATGTGGATTATGGTGGTATCTATTGGCCCTAGTTATGATCAAGGTAAGCATGACATGACTCCTTCAGAAAGATACAAGACAGACAAAGAAAATGGATGTAATATACCAGCAAAGCGAGAGGTACAAAGTGTGAGAGGGAAACAAAGCTTTTTAAAGGAGAGTTTGAATAAGGCTATGCTGAAAAGAGTGAGGTAAGGAGGAGTCACTGAAGACAGTAGAGGCGGTACATTGAAGATGCTAGGTGGACTGGAGGAATAGTCAGATGACAGTCACCATACCTGAATGGTGGCTGAATGTTACAGCAGTTCCTTTATCTCTTCCAAGCATCTAATTTGTGCCTTTGTCTTCTCCTGCTACTTTAGTAAGTTTCCAGCATTATGATGATAATGTTCTCTTTTGAGCTGACTGTCTCTGAAATCACTGATAACATTTCTCTTGACTTCACTGATCAAGATCTTATTGTACACTGGAAAGAGGAACAAAAAACCCCAGTTGCTGCATTTTTCAAGCTGCTTGTTTTGATTTGTCAGTCATTTTCTTGCAGGCCTGTGCTTTATCATTGTTCACAGATGTGCCAGTGAATTTAGGAGGTATGTAAGAGTTGCAAAGTGAATTTTTGTTCAAAGACCGAGGAGAGCAAAGGGCAGCTTTGTAAGTCTGGGCTCCTTCAGACACATGCCTTGGTAATACAAATAAGTTTATTGCAATGCATGACAGCTGTTGCTGCCAAAATGCTGAAGTCTGTTTCTAGCATGAAATCTAATGATGAATGAAATTAAGGCTTTGGAACTGCAAGTACATTATTAGGCCCAGGCACAGATGGTGGGATAGAAAGCACTACAAACCAGAAATCTTTAAGGAAAAAAAAAGAGTTTGTGGAAAATAGTTTTCTTGGTGGTACTATGTAGGAAAACCTGGAGAAGGCAGGATATCTCTGTATCTCTACAGAGGTAATAAGCTCTCAAAAAAATTCCTGTGTGCTTTTTTTTTTATAAAAGGAATCAGGCTGAACTAGATTTTTGACATTTAGAAATAAGAGTTTCATGAAGCTGGTCTCTGCCAGCCCATACTTCTGCATGTTCCTACTTATACTGCTTATTCATAACTATATGAGGATGCTCAAGTGGAAAGAAAGACCAAATGAAACTGCCTTTCAGTATTTTCTTTCCTGGTTTGTACTTGCCCAGTTGGGGTGGGGGACAGTTAACAGGAAGCCAGTTTGAAACACGTGAGGCAACCTGTTGTGGAGAAAGCATGTGCCTACATCACTGGAAATGGCACCTATATCAAAACACAGCAAGGGACAAGAAAAGGGTGAATAAAGCAAAACCTAGTTGTCTTCTTGCCTGAGGCTTAGCCATCTGGTAAGACAAGCAGGTATGAAATACACTACACTATCTACTGGGAGCTTGACTGGATGCATTTATTTGTTTTATGACCAAGGATGCTGGAAGAATAACCTAATCACTTCCTGTGCTGGTTATATTATTAAAAACCCAAACAAAGACAAAAACAAAAAAACCCCAACCCACCAAACTCCCCCTCCCCAAACCCAAGTCAATAAAACAGATGTAAATACACCCTGGTCCTTCTTTATCCTATCCTTGTGTATCAATCTGTTTTGCCTTCAACATGGAATCATCAGGCCCTGAGAGCACTAAGGGACCTTAATTGCACAGAGCAGCCTCCCACCTCCTGGGTGATGTACAGGGGATTCTGAGAAAGTCTCAGTAAATAGTCAGGATAATACAAAGATTCCAGAAGTTCTCCAATCGAAAAAGCTTGCTAGTTCCTTGTAATGTTTAGAGAACACTCAGCGCAATATGTTATTTTTGAGAGGATATTTGAAAGTAGCAAGCTTTCTGACCGAGTTCTCCTATTACTTATTACATACTCCTACTTATTACTTTGGCTGAGGTACATTTTGCCTGGTTTCTATGCTCCAAAAGATGTTCTGGGTGGTCTCTCCAGGGATGTGTATCTTTGAGGCTGTTCTTACTGAGGGTTTGCATTGCAAAGTGTTCAGTTTGTCAGCTGGCATTGAGATCAGTGTGAAACCTGCTGTAGAGATGTTGTGCCAAGCAGCTTTGTAGCCTTACAGTCAGTGCCTGAACTTTGTTACATTTAGAAAAACAGGTCTGGTTTCCCAGAATTGGGTTTGAGTGATTTCTGTGGTAACTTGATTTTCCTAGAAGCAACAATTTGCTGAAAGTAGGCATGAAACGGCTTCAAGCTTTTCATTGAAATTAAAAATGCAAGCTGAACTGGTCTTAAAGTTTGTGAGCCAGCCTAAGATGTTCTAAAATGCTTTCTCCAACAGGAGCTGCTATTTCAAATAGTAAATTTAAAAATGTTAAACTAAAAATTAACCCTTTTAAAAGGACTTAATGTCTTATAAAACAGAAATAAATGGAGTTCTAAGTCTCTGACCATCTTGAGGGTTGTAAATTACTTTACCTTTTTTCCTTTCATATATAATGAGATAACATACAGTACATGTTTTGAAATAAGCATGTATTATGTATTTTAATGCTGTGAACTAGTCCTGTGCAACCGTGAATATAGTATCGTACACTAATCATCATCTTGAGCAGGTGTTATGTTATCAACATATTAAGTTCTTGATGGGTTGTGTTTAACTTAGTCTTTACAATGGCTGGGAGTTATGACTTTAAACCTGAGCACCCTTCAGAATGCAGAGCACAAGGCCTATACTCCCTTCAAGGGAGCATCTTAATTGCACAGCCAAAGTCCAGGACTAGCAGCACAAAAGGCTAGTAATTGAGAATGCTGAGATGCTTTTCAGGTTATTACTGTAAATTTGTTCTATTTTTGTTTTCAAATAAGTAGTGCAAACACCTCTTTCATGAGGAAGATAACTACAGTTTAAGGGCACACAAACTGAAAATTAACTTTGTGCTTAGATATGTTTAATTATAAGTAATATTCCATCACTGCCAGGGTACTTTCAGTAAGCTCACATCAAATCACTGAGGCTTGTGCAAATGACTAAGAAAAGCCTTCCTCCGGAGGAGTGAAACCAGCATGAGAGAAAACATAAGCTGTTTGATATCTACTCAGGAGTTTTCTATTTGTCTATATGTTCAAATTAGTTGGGGGCAACGTTTTCAGGCTTTATGTCTGTAGCCCCATCCTGTGGATTGGGTAGGCCCTTGCTGAGGGGGAGAAAACAATGCAATTCATGCACGCTGCACCAGCACCTGTACGGTGCTGTTGTAATACTTCCTGTCAGTCTGTCCCTTAGGGCACTGTCAATCCCTGCAGTAGGTTTACAGCGTACAGTTGCGCCAAAATGATTTCTGACCTTCTGATCTGTGTAAGTCTGGAATGCTATTTGAATATGGTTTATGTCCTGTCAGCGATAGTATTTTTTTTCACCAGTATATAATATTTTCTCACCTGACTTTTATGATGTCATTTATGATTTATATCATTTTGAAACAAGTAAGTATAACCATCTTTTAAGCCTTTCTTATATACAACAATTTTTTCAGAAGGAAACATTTTTTTCAGATTTTGTTTTTCCCTATAGTGTTTTCAGTCTTTCAGTAGTGGTTTGTTACTTTCTTGCAATATAATATTCTCTTTAAAGAAAAGATAGGATAGACCTGGGATTTTGATGGTTTCTGTATGATTTTAAATGTGATAGGCTATGTTTATAAAGTCTATAGTAATAGGCTCTCTTTAATAGGTTGTCTTTATCAGCTTTGGATTTTAAGGGTTAAGAAGGCAGAAAGTGATGGCAGGGAGGATAATGCTGATAATGGGATCTTCTGCTTTATACTCAGCAGGTATGAATGCAGAGTAGCTCTCCTGTTGCATCTAGATATGAGATGGCTTCTTGTAAAAATTAAACCACCTGTTTTGTGGCCTGTGTTTTATGATTAGCCACTTAAGTTACAATGCTGTTCTCCCAAAGATTGGCTGTTTATTGCAGCAGCTTGAGAACTGAACGTTCAAATTCCTCAAAACAATTTAGGTGTCATTATCCATTCAATGGAAGTCTGAAATTAGATCGTAAAATCTCAGGCAAGGCAGTAAGTGACATGTACACTTCCCACCAGTAACTGCCCAATTTAACAGATGTTTGACAAGCTTATTCAAAGGGTGAGTATGATTGGGTGTGCTGACACTAGTGTGAAGGATGGAGTTGAATCATACAATCCATCTCATACACTTGATGTAGGCCACAGAGAAAACAGCAATTGCTTTGATTAAAAATTAATCCCATTGTTCAATTTACTACCATATTCTGTCCTATAGGCATGTTAGTGACATTAAAACAAACCAGCTCATCCAGTTAAACACTTACTTTCTCTACTCTGATTCAAGATTGTTAAGGCTCGGAATTATCAGTAATTATTAAATAATACTTTTTTTTTGTTTTGGCTTAAATTTTTTCAATTGTGGATTTGTGTCTTTCCTTCTAATCCCTTTTGATTTAAGAAAGGAGATACATAAAGTAGATTAAAATGCACATGTATGTATCAGCCATAGTTGTGCATGTCTTAATAATGGTTGTGAAAGTGGGACGTTGTCCTGTCATCAACCAGGTATGGTGCAGCTGGAATGGAAATTGCTATATTATCCTGTACAGAATGAAACTTGTAGCTTTGGAGAGGAACTTGAGGGTATAAACACTGGGTTGTTTCTGATCCTCCAGGACAGATGGTAGAAATAAACTGTACAATTTGATCCCAGATTGGAGAAGCAAGCCTTTCCATAGGCTGTGGGTACCCATGGACCTTAGTGCTTACTGAAGTCCTGCCATATTTTGTAGAGTTTCATAGGGATATTTTGGTGTTTGATTGGTTCTGAAGGATTTAATAGTCAGCGACATATCCCATTTTGGTTTTTTTTATGGTCATCATAGCAGAAGTAACTGTTGCATTCAAGTTTTCTTCCTAAGCTGCAGTGCTCCGGTTAGGTGCATATGGCATGCAGGGAAGGTGTGCCACAGCACTGTTATTGGGAAGGAGGATTTCTATAGTTCTGTCTTGTGCCAGTTTTTATTTATTAAATGTCATCTGCAAGGGGCTATTTTGAAGCTGCTGTTTGATGTTACGAATCTAGTTCCAAAGTGCTCATTAAAGCTACAAAGGCCTTTGCAAATATCTTCAGTCTGTCCTCTTACATTTTGAAGAACTTTGTGAAGGTTTGGGATCATACCCCTAGGAACCCAAATGTCTCAACAGTTCTAGACAAAGAATTCACTTTGGTTTATATGATGACATATTGCTTGCTATTTTATTTTGAAATACAGGCAACACAGAAGCCACCATGTAAAAAGATTATTTCTCTCTCTGCTTCTAGTACAGATCAGAATAAGTTTATAGGGAGACCAGAAGCTATAAATAATGGAGTTGGTGTCTCCAATGCTTGTTAGTGAACATAAAACAATAATATAGAATAATTATTTATTTATAAGCTATTAGTAGTAATTACAATGATGAGATGCATAGTTTAATTTGGAAGCAATAGCAAAATAAATGAAAAATTAATTTGCTATACTTATTGCTATACTATACTCTGACTTATTAAAAAATAACTTGTCCTCCTTGAAGCAATAAGATGTACCATATTACTCGATTAATGTGATTTTAAAATTCCATTCTCCTCCCATTAAAGTAATTTTACAATTGGGTAAGTTGTCTGTTGTTCCTTTTCTTCTTATCCGAGCATGTATGAAAAGAGATCTGAGTTTTTACTACAGATTATATTGCTTTTCGTTGGCAGGACAGTATTTTATGTTCTCTTGCAACATGAATAGACTTACAGAGGCTGTGTTTTCACTGTGAAGAAGGAATACATTAGAGGGCTTTAAATCAGAAGCTTAGTCTTACATTGGCTTGCAAACTAAGGTGAGCTAAGGGAATGCAACAAGTATTCCATTAAATTAATCATAGTGCTCTGATATAAATGTCATTCTCAGATAATTCCCATAATTTTACTCACTAAGACGCTAAAATCTATAAACATACCAAACTTTTATGTTATGGTGGTTGTGAACTGTTTGAATTGTATTGTAAAATAACTTGGGAATGATCTAACACCACTTACACTGAACCTGCCTACTGTCAATGGGAGCACAGTTAGGTAACAATATAATCTCTTGGCCTATCTGTCCTTGAAACTTGAAATTCGCTGTGAGTGTTGTTTTCCTAGAAGAGCCTTAACAAAGGGATCATTTCCAAGTTTAAGCTCTGAGAGATTAAGCAGGATACAAATAATACATAGGCACCATCCTGGCATTCTCCAGGAGAGGTTCACCTTCAGAACTGAAACAACTGTCCTTGATATTTCAGTTGCTTATTTGTAAAACGGGTACAATAAAATAAACCCTCTTTACATGTGAGTGTTATGAAACTCAGCAGGGTGTTTCTTTCCTTTCCACCTCTACCCAAACCCCTGCCTACTCTCTGGTTCCTTGCATTCAAATCCCATAGCTTTCAGGTAGCACTTGGTGGAGGCCAGGCTTCCCAGCAGGAGACAGCACAGTTCTCATCGTGACTCAAACTGCCTCATGGCTCAGTGTGTTTTACTGTTGCACAACAGGTGCAAATGAGGTGTAAGTTTCTTTGCCTAGACCATAGGCCATGGAAACATGTCCATAGGTATCCAGAGCTTACATGAACAGAGTTGTATCTGCTATCCCTTATGTTCTTCCCGGCTGCTGTTCCCAGTTTAGGTCCACGTAGGCACAGATGTTATGTTTTCTTCACTGTTAGAGAGGACAGATCTTTGGGAGGGTAAACAAGGGGAGGACAAAGATCAGAGGAAATTTTGTGGTGGTTTTTTGGTAATCCCTATCCCAGGATATGTTTGTATATCTTACTCAGTTTGAACACTTGGTTTCTTGACACAGTGCCCTAGGATGCTCTGTTGTATTACACTTAGCATGCCTTACAGTCCAAGGAGAGATGCTGACTAGAGTTGGCCTGACTACTGAGAGTGGCATTGCATATGATATTTGTAGAAGTCTGGCTGCTCTGTTTTGTTGTTATTGCATATTTTAGCAATGATTCCAAGCAAATGTCTTGAAAGCAGGTCGTGTGAGAATTCCCAAGGACTCAAAGCACTTTGTTACTCAGTTTGGCATACCTGGCTGGTTAATGGCTTCATAGATTTTAGTGTGTTGTGCTAATTGCTCTATTTGGCTTATTATCATTTTTGTGAAGGCTTCTATGAGGAGCCAATTGACTTGAAATTTTAAAATGCTCGTTAGGTATAAAGTGACTTCTGTCAAAAGAAGGAAAGGGAGTGAATATGGCCAAGATGCTAGTTATTAAGCTATCTATCTAGTCAAGTCAAAAGATGAAACAGTAAATCAGGCTGACATTAAGTTAGGGATGTAGCAATACAGAAAAATGACAGCAGATAGATATGTCTGTAGCACTGACTCTACTCCTAGGTTGATCACTTTATCCTCTTTTGAAATTTAAAGAGGAGGAATCCGAAAGATTTGTACCCTGTTCCTGAAGCAAGCTCCATGCATAAAGCTTGGTGCTCCAACTTGAAACTTATAGTGGAGGCTAATGTATTGGAGAGCTGCCTGATACCAGAAATCCTTTCAGTGCAACATGCTGTAAAAACTTAAAATGTCACAACTATTCTTGCCACACAGTATTTGCATGCTAAGTGCAAAACAGGAACCAGAGGCCTGACCAATGTTCTCTCCCTGAACACCTTATTTTTCTTTTTTTTGCATGGAAGTGTTGACATTTCATGCTTTTAATTAGAAACAAAAATACAGTCTCTGTTTCTGAAGAAATGAAAATTTACAGAAGCAATTCTTCAAAAACAAGGAGCTGGATATTTTATTTTTTAATTTAGAAGAAACAGACTACACTTATGATCAAGACAGCCTGGAGACACAAGCAAGCAAGGAGCCAGGCAGCTGCCTGGCAAGCACACTGGCAGGGATGTGGCTGGACCGGTCACTGAGGCAGCCTGTGTGGCTGCCTGGTTCCACTTCAAACATGAATAAAAGTCTGGTAGAACTGGCAAGTTCTTGCAAAGCACTTGGATCCTATGAAATCAAAGCTTTTGGATAGAGAACTGTTCCAACTGAAATTAAGTTTGCTGTACAAATAAGCTATCTGCCTGAACAGTATGATAGTTAAAACATTTTAGTTTCAGCATTATTTCTGTCTCTTAGTATTTTAGGTAAGATTGGGGAGTGTATAGAAAGAATAAACAGAATTAAAGGATGTTATGGAACAAGTGTGATGGAAAAAGTAGGTAGGAGTGGTGAATGAGCACTAGAAAGAATGAAGATTCAGGCTTTTGCAGTCTGGATGCTCTTGCTGTTTAGAACTGCAGCTTTCGGTACATTGGAGATGATCTGAACAGTTGCAGAGCTCTTTCAAGAGCTCCAAGCCAGAGGGAAAGGTGGCAAGTGTTGAAGAGCTTTCTCTGCCTTTGCTTGAAGAAGTGTTAGATCATGTTGTTAATAAGCAAGGAAAGAGGGTGAGGAATTTTTGTGAGTCAACAGTTCTGCAAAGGGGCTGTAACTTTAGTACAAATCCCAGCTGTTGCTCGGTGCTCCTGCTGCTGCTGCTGTTGATGATGACACTGAGTTGTGTTTTAAAGCTTTTCTTTTTCTCCTGAGCTACATGTGTGTAGGAACATATGGATCTGAGAAGTGAGGCATGAGTTGTATTAATCTGCACTCATCTAGAGTGAAACTCTGCCTGCAGTAGCTGCCTGGCTGTTCTCTTGCTGACAGTCTCGTGTAGTTTATTGAAGAGGATCAAAATTATCAGCCAAGCTACTTCTGCAGATGGTTAATCGCAAGTGGACATGATTCAAAAGAGAAAGCCAAGCTGTGGAACTAGACCACTGCAGGTTGCAAGACATGTTTTTATCTAGTGCCACCTAAAAAACCTAGCAATTTTATCTTTCCTTTGCTAAGCCTACTTAGCTTGTGTTCATCCAGCTCTCAAAGTCTTTACAGCTGCAAGTTAGACTGAGGCAAATGCCCCCAACTTTGTGACAAGAAGTTTTATTAGTAGATGTTTAATGACTCTAGTCCTGGGTACGCAGACTTGCACATCAGAACTGTTCCCTTACACCTCTGCAGGTCTGGCTGGGGTGTCTGGAATGACTGATACCTGTTAAGATTCCTCCCCTCTTTGTTCATTCTTAAATAATTAATGTAATGTTGCTCAAACTAAAGACTACTCCATGATATCAGTGAAGTCAGTGTTGGGACACTGATTAACTAAATCTGTCAGATTCTTGGAAGACATACCCTGTTGAACATTGGAAATACTGGACAGTTTGATTACATGTGTTCATCCACAACTGACTGCTTGGTCACCACTTCCTAAACCCTTGACTTGAATATCTCTAGATATTTGCAAGAGGGCTTCTTAGGGATTTACTTCATTTTGCAAGGCAAAAAGAATCTCATCTACATATGTGTTGGTATTTTTCATAAACTGGCTGAGAGAGCAAAAGGGATCTCCGAACTGTCATCTTGCGTTGTCCTAATCTGATTTTAATTTCATTCCTACAGCTGTAGGACCAGAACACATTGTGCAGAATTGATGTAACAGTGTAGAATACAATAGTTACAAAGAAGATAAAAAGGTAATTTACAAAGTAAGGACACTCTTAAAAAAACCAAAACTGTAATGAAATAAATTTGAAAAAAGCTGAATTAAATCAATCTTTACTTTTTAGTAGGTAATAATTCTTGACAGCAATAACAATATATAATCATAAAACTCTGTCTTTTGAGGACAGAGGTAAATTTGGACTTAAAGAAGATGCAGCAAATATTTTGTACTTTAAGGTAAGGCAATTACTCTAGATCAGGTAGAACAGAAGTACAATGCTTTTGGCAATGTAAGCAGCAGAATTATGCATACAATCAATATAGGAAAGGTTATTACTTTTTATTAGGTGCAGGGAGTGGACTGTAGAAGCTGGTGAGTAGCGTGTGCTGGAAACTGACCCGGGCACAGTGCTACCCAGTCATCAGGAGAGGGCGGCAGAGAAACAGAAGTGCTATGTGCAATTCCTGCAAAGGCTTCGAAACACCACTTAAATTTTTAAGAGGAGCGAGAGCACACCGAAGCTCTCAGAAACCAAATCCCCTTCAAAAAGGCAGCTTCATCAGTCTCTAAAAAAAGTCCACAGCACTTCAAAAATGTCAGATTCCTGTGGCAGCCCAGAAGACGTGGTGAAACAGCGAGGCAGAGATGGCAAGATGAGAAGGGAGGACGTGGATGATTCTCAACCTGAGGGGAAGAGGTTGAAGCTGGAGACTGAAGGAGGAAACATTGGGAAGGACAGAGGAGCAGCAGCAGCAGAAGAAACAATGCTTTGTTTAGGCAGAGAAGAGCCTGTGCCCGATGGAGGTGGGAAAGGCAAAAGTGTAAGTGAGGATCCAGCTCTGAGCTGGAAAAGGGGAAGGGCTGTGAGGTTATGTTTGAAATTATTTGTCATCCTGAAGTTGGTAATTGGGCATCAAGTAGTGTAGGACGAATGTGATGAAGTGTCCCATCTCACTGAGATTATGAGAATGTTACTCTTTAGTTTGATTACATGTGTTCATCCACAGCTGACTGCTTGGTCACCACTTCCTTCTTGGCTGCATGCTTTTTAGTGCAGGAATGTGTATTTTAATCTGCCTCTCACTGTTAGCTGCTTGCAAAATATGTATTTGTCAGATCAGTGATTTTTATTTTTTTGGAGGTGGGATCAGGGAGAAGGAATATTATCTGCTAAAGCATGCTTTTCAGCTCCCTATATCTATTTAGAAATTGGGTAATGGTACATTGTATTGGACATCTCGGGATGTTTATCTATTCAGAATTTCAACTGCATTTATGTTGCGGAATACTATTGTACAGCTGGGGATAAGGGTAGAGCCTCTGGGGGAAGAGGAGAGTTGGTGAGAGATCTCACCTGGTAAGAGAGCAAATGCCATCTGTTGAGATTTTGCAAAAAAGAGCTGAGAAATTTTCTCTATAAATATCACCATTATCAGATCTTTATATGAGGTTAACTTTGTGAGTGTTTTCTTACTGGTTATTTAGCTCAGCTGCTGAGCCTGTCACCAGGTTTCTGAGGCACGGCAGAAAACTGGGGGGAAGAGGGGGGCAAACATATGCATTCCCAGCCAGCTGAAGCTTTGCCTCTCATGGTACAGTTTGGGCCATGTACTTTTCTTCCTGGACACGTACTAGCTGCCTCCCTCGATCAGAAGTGGGGGGGAACAATGTCTTGGGTGTAGATGTTTCCTGTTTAAGTCTGTCATATGCTAAGATTATGGCTTCTAGAATTCATTTAACAGCTGCTGGAAATTTCAGTGTACAATTTTATCTAGAAGTTTTTCAAAATGTATTTTTTTTTTCTCTCCTGGTATTGATTTCCTGAATTAAGAGATTCCCCTTCAAATGAGGAGTCAAGTAGATGCTCCACATTTCAGTAGGATATACTTTTTAAAGTAATTTTAAAGATAGTTTGCTCAGTTCATTCTGGTGGAAGTTCATCTCTAAATGCAACAAACTTCCTGACTCTCAAAAGTATTTAAAATGTGTCTAGAGTGTCAGCTTGTACAAGCAAAAGTCTTTTGTCAGTCCATGTAACTGCATAGAGTTGCACTTTGGAATCATTCTACAATTTGGGTTTCCAATGCTTATGAAGTCACGCTCTTTTTAACTCTCAACTAGCAAAGTAATACTTCTGATACCAGTTCTGGTAGAGATTTTCTTTCCAAAGATATACTGTATGTACAGGAAAGTATAATTGCTCAAATCATAACCCTTGTTTCTATCTAGGTGGTTTTTTGTTGGGTTATTTTTTTTTCCCTGAAGGTAAATACTAAATTCATATCACTTCATGATAAGTACCCATAACTGAATGGCACTGTGGGCTGGGGTAAAAATCTTATTGATAGTACATCTTACTGTAATATTTAATGAGGAAGTTATTGAAAAATAAGCCTTATTGAATAAGTTTATTTTGTCTTTTCAGGGAGCAATTTTAGAATGCAGGCTCTGCTAACATGATGCTTACCTAAATCAATGGGCTCTGCCCCAATTAAGAGGCTTGGTTTACTGCCTTATTAACATTATACCACTGCAGGAAAGTTATGTGGAGATGGATACCTGTCCTTTTTTATTTTTTTTGTCCTTTCAAGGACCTGTGTATATGTGCTCCAACACTATATCCTGACTTTTTAACAGGAGGTTGCTAAGTGTTAACAAAACAAATGTGATAATGTGCAATTATTTTACTGTTTGTGTCTCCCCAAAACCTGTTCTTAAATAGTTTTCCTAATAAAATAATAGTTCTTGTAATAATCCTTAAATTAAACAGAGTTTGCTTCAAAATTCATCAAAGCTCACAGCAGCTATCCTTACCACTCACTTCAGTGGACTTTTGCTTGGGATGTTGCACTACACTTAGTATAAAGTTCCAGTATTTTTTTTTCTCCTTCCCATTAAAGCAGTGTTTCTGAGTTGGAGACATTATTAGAAATAAATGTTGAAATTCTGGTAAAATAAAACTCTTTCTAAAAACAATAAAGACTTGTTCAGCAATCACTGTAAGTGTCTGTTACCTTGTAGAGAGCAAGCTGCTGGAAAAGATGGCCTGTGTGCCCTTAGGAAACACTGGAATGACTTCATTTCTGTGCTTAGAAGAATTTTTATTTTAATAGGCATAGTGGTATGGGTAATCAATGCATGCATTGGAAGAACATTTCCTAATAGTCCATTATGTCTTCTATTTTAAAGAACGACATTAAAAAAATTATAGGCTTTGACTCATTTTTGGACTAGTAATAAAAAAATCAGTACAGTAAGTGTGCTATTTCTTTTATTCTATTGCTATTCGCCTGATTTAATATCCATTCTTAGGTTTAGAAGAAAGAAACCTACCTAGGTCATCTACTCTAACTCATTACTCCACTTATTATGAAATCTTGGATTATGAGAGAATGCAAACATCATCTATATTTTATGCTTGTGAAATGGTGCATAATAGTTCTGGGCATTTACTTGGCATTGTGTATTTATGACAGTAGCTGTTGCTGTGCAGAAGTTGGTTGCAGAAGGACATTTCTGCCACCAGCTTCACTGGACAGAGATGTTTTGTTTGCCATGAGAGTAAAGGGCTGCATTGGCCAACAGCTAGTTTGCAGTGGTATCTGGAATGATTCCTTCACTTAATACTAGTAGCTAGTTAATGTGGCAACCTGGGGGAAAACTGTAATTGTAAATTTAGACATCTATTAAAATGATTTGCTTCTTGCCTTCTCTTTTTATTACTTTCATTTCGAGTGAGTAAACTGCTCACAGCAGATGTGAATCACATGGTTCAAGGCCATGTAATTCTTTCCTTTGTAATGTTTCTTTTTGGCATAGCATCAGAATGAAGTATTTGGTTCAAACCAAATGGAATGCAGTCTTTGTAGTAAGGTTCATCTTTAGCATTTCTCGTCTGCTACAGATGGTGGAGAACTGGCATTTGGAAGAGCTGGTGAATCACTCCTTTTCATCAAAAGTTTTGGTCAAAGTATTTAAGCAGGGTCCCTGTCAAATTCAATCCACCTCTTGTGTGCCTAGAGGATGACCATAACTGTCAGCTACATGATGATCTGTGGTAGACAGGCACCCTACCCATGCTCTAGCACATACTGGGAATTATTAATTTAATGTAAGATAGTATTTACAGAAATAGAAAGCATGTGAAGGAGTAAGCATGCAAGTAATAATTTTTTCTAGGCTGATAGACATGTTCTTTCCCTGAATAGCTTGTATTTATGAGTTATCCATGAGTTATGATCATTAAGACTGTGTATCCTTGTAATCCATGTATCCTTGTACTTAAAGGCTTTGTTACAAACCAAACATTTTTTTTCCCTCTAAACGTTTCTGCAAACTTTATAGAAGACCACCACATTCCTGGGTTTGGTTTGAATTCTCTAGTGTTCATATAGCATCCAGTGGTCTTCACTGTGTTTTCATCTGTAATGTCACCTGTGCAGGAATGTAGAAGCAAGATAGCTCCTACATTTTATCCCTTTAAACAACCTTCTGAAAGACTTAATGCATTTGGGAATTAAAGCACTGTTTCAAATTTTTACAAAAACTGTCTTTGCCTTTGTGAAGACTTTGAAAATAGGAAAGTGTAGAAGTACAGTGAAGAAAAATTGCAACTTTTCATTGGTAACAGTAAAAGTAATATCTTTATTGCAGTTTTGGGACTGTTATGTTGTAAAAGAAAATCTGAGAAGTACATGATCACTTGTTCTCTAATACCTTCATAAGAGGAGAAAACTGCTTTTGCTGATCAACTCTGAAGAACTGACTACACTAAACTTGTAGCATGCAGCAAATTCAGCCTTCTAAAGCTCAGATGTTAACAGATATTTTAAATACAGTTTAGATGGGAAGATGTGCATGCTATGTGATGTCCTCATATTTGCATGCAGAATAAATTGAACCTTGTTGTTACTTCTTTGAAAAGTCCTTAAAAATACTTAATCTTTAAAGGCACTGTATTGGGTCTTTCTGTGAAGAGTTTTGGTTTTGGTAGCTGAGGAAGGGCTATGGAGATAGCCCTTTAAGAAACTACCTAATATAAAACCCAACCCTCCCCCCTTTCCAAATGTCAGACCCACCTCTGACCAGGGCCAAGCCAATCAGTGCCCCTGCAAATTCATGTATTTAAAGGGGGGTGCAGGGCATGGGCTCTTTCTCTGGCACCGGCCAGTGTGGCCCCAGGTGCGGATGGCACAACCCTGGACCTGTCCGGACGGGGTTGGTCGGCCGGACCTGACCCCAACTTAAGCTTAAGCCGCGCTGCAGCTCCATTGCGAAAGAGAGAGCCAGGAACACTTCAGAACCATCAGAAGAGACCTGAGGTAGAGAAAGGAGTGGGGCCTGAGGAGAACAACTTTTTAAAAAACCACCAAGTTGGGTTGAAGGAAAGAAAGGAGAGGGGGGAGGAGGAGGACACAGAGCCCGGGTTCCTTTTGCAACCCGTGGCAAGAGCCAGGTCGACTCCCTGCAGCCCGGAGAGTTCACCGGTGGGGCAGGGCCACCTGAGCAGGTAGCTGTCCCTGAAGAACCCATGGGAGCGGGGGCTGCCCCGGAAAAAGCCGTAACTCTGGGCAGTGTGTGCTGGAGCAGTTTGTGTGTGAGGGAACTTTGACTGTGGGGAGATCCAGATTGGAGCTTTGTGGACTTGAGCTGAAACAGTTTAGTGTGTGAGGGAAACTGCAGACCCAACTGGGTGGGCAGACCCATATTGGACTTTTGAGGACTTTTTTCTGCTGTGAGAAGGATACCATGTGGAAACATAGACGCTGGGAGGAGTCCTCCCTACCCCTGAAAACTACAATGGCACAAAACAACTGCAACCTCACACTCCCATATTCCCTGTGCCCTGGGTAAAGGGGTGGGTGGGAGATGAAGAAACCAGGAACAAAAGCTGAGCCCAGGAAGAAGGGAGAGGTGGGGGGAAGGTGTTTGACTTTTAAGATATGGTTGTATCTTTCACTGTTCTACTCTGATGTTGTTGGTGACAAATTAAAATTGTTTTGTTTTCTCTCTATGATGAGTCTGTCTTTTGCCTGTGATCTTTTTAAGTGGTGAGAAGTGCTCCCAGTCCTTGTTTTGACTAGCCCCCTTTTTCGGGGCATCGTGGTGCCCAGTTACACACTGGGCCTAAACCACAACAGGCACATAGTAATTTGTTGGTAATTTTGGGTCAGTTGAAATATGGGGAAACTACCTTTCATGTTGGACTAAATTTTTAGCATGCTTTTCCCACCCTTGTCACTGCCTGCATGAGACATATGGGATGAAGATTCACTCCAGTCCTTGAGGCCTTTCCTTCTGTTCAGCACAGTGGCACTATCATGAGGTACCCAGATCCTCGATGTCTGGGCTGGCCAGGCAAAGGTTAAGGATGAGAGGAGCCTTCTGCCTTTCGTTGTTCCCATCTGACTGGTGCTTCATCTTAAACTTGTACTGGGCTCATTTGATAGAAGCACTCTGCTTCAGCTCTTGCTAGTGTACCAGTATTCCCAAACTGTAGAAGAACACATCTTGGAAAGCTGATAATTTAAAAGGTTTTTTCTCAAGAGGAGAGGAATGATTTTCTAGGAATTAAGGTATACTCTTGGAACTTAAAAGGCCTGATGTTTGATTCAAGATAAAATTCCCTGATGTGAGGGACAGGTCTGGATTCACAGTATCAAATTAAAAGCTCTGTAAACCAGGTGAGGTTGTAGGTACTGATCCCTGCATATGAATTCACTGCAGAAATTTTAGCATGTGCCTTTAGCACTGTGAGCTGCTGCCATGCAAGTACTTGAGGTATATGGCAAAGATACTGGGTCCATACTGGATTGAGAGTCCAATGTGCTAGGTTTTGAATTTCAGGGTCCTAAGCAGATTGAAGCACTCTACTGTTAAGGCTGTGGTTCAGTTTTTTTGTTGTCTCCTTATAATATTGTTTAAATCTATTGATATCTTTTTGTCCTTTGTTATGGAAGGGAATGGACCTCCTCTAGGAGGACATCATAGTTTTGAAGCATTTTGAATAGCAGGACATTTGGAACATGTTGTGTAAAGCAGTCTATGTCTGCCATTCCTCTTTTGCCTATTTCTGGGTCTGGTTACCTAATTTAGAGGATAACTTAAGGATTTTGTCTACTGACTTGTTAGGCAAACTGTGATATATGGAGGAATTAATGTTTTTGCTGTTTTGATTTGGAACATAATCATACACTGTGATCCAGCACAGAGGCATAATTATTTGTTTTTTAGAAAAGGAGAGAAGGCACTTAGAAGTGAGTGGTGGTATTGATATAAGCTGCTGGAACTACTTCCACAGGAATATATGCTAAGTGCTAGTGAGGGAGCCTCTTGTAGACAAGTGTGAATAAATGATCTTTGGAAATTGGTTTGGACTTGATTCTATGTCCAAGAACAAGTCAATGGAAAATGTCCTCCGTGAAACAGATTCATCCTCCTGTTAACCTTCTGCTGGTTAATGCCCTTGTTGGTAAACAGTGTCATTGAGCTGAGCAGGAATAACTGCATAAGGAATTGGCTAAGACACCTGAAGGCAGCAGCAGTAGACCCTTATGGATGACCTCATTTTAACACTTTTACTGTAGTTATTAGGACAGATCACTAGATGGCAGGGGGTAAATGTACAAAACTAAAGACTTCATATGAACTGCCTGATTGTTATGTCATGGGGAAAATTTCATTTCATTCAGTGAATGACTGCCTATTTTTAACACACAATTGTAACCCAGAGTAGCACAAGCCCTTTTTGTTTACCTATTGGAAGTTTAATTTCACTGAAAAGGAACATTGACAGAGCATTTCTGTTTCAATTTGAATGATCAATTACCCAATACTATATTTTTTGTAGAGCAACAGGGACATTAATTTTGATTGAAATTACAACCAAATGCATGAAAATATTCTGAAGTGCAAAAAAAAGACACTTCTGGTCTACAGAGTTGAATTACTAGAGATATGAAATTAAGTTATTTATGCATTGCGTTTATTTGCTACTGTCTTTCTCCTTCTGTCACTCAACATAGGTTAGTGTGCACTGAATAACTCCCCAGTCATTATGAAAAATATTTTTATTTCAATTCTTTGTGATTTAGAAATTAATAGATTAGTTACTTTCTGGGTGTTCTGGTTTTCTTAATGTTTGCAGTTGTAGTCAGTAGCCTCGATTGAAACAATGGGGAATGAAGCTATGCAAAAAATGGAAAATGGAAGCAGGCTGGTGCTTCACAGCCTTTCCTGCGGAGTACCCTGTGTTCAACCTCATTTGTGAGTGTATTATTACTAAAGAGTTGCTTTGCTCCATTAAATGAGACTGCAGTATCTGATGCACTGCTACCCATGTAATTTTTCTCTAGAGAATGCATGTAAAGTGTTCTAAAGCTTTGTCCACTATGCAGTTCTTAAACAGCCAATGAGTTACACATAGTCTTGTCTAGACTAGAAAGGAACTTATCCTTTACATTAAGAATACAGTGTATGTACTTTTGATAGTTGTCTTGTGTACTGAACTCTTTCTGGCATCCTAAGCTGTTATTAAAGCGCACTTCACTTTTTCAACAGTTGTGAAGCAAGCTGGTTACTAACAGGCATCTTCTAATGGTGTAGGAAAATAAAACAGTTGGGTAAGTCAACCTAATGTCATTGACTGTGAGTGGAAGATAATGAAGTAATTTTCAATTAGTTGTACTGAGATTTAATTAAATAAAAGTCCATTTAAGATTCACAAATCAATGTGAAGTGGTGGGAGAGGACATGTTGGTAGCTGCAGTCCTTGAAAAGGATACTTTCGTTCTAGTCCTAAAAACAAATCTTGTTTAAAGTGAAAAAAAAATTCCTAAGCACAATAATTCTTGCAAATCTATCTTTCTTTACCTGGTCTTTTCTTTGTAAGCATACTTACAACATAATGCGTTTCAGCAATATTACAGTAGCCATTACACAGAGTTGTGTCTACACTGATGTTTCTGTTCTGCTGTCTCAGGTACTCGCAAGGAAGTGTAGGCTGCTGTGGATCATTCTGCTTCAGATATTACTGTGTACTACAGATAGTATAGGATTCCTAGGAAATAACACAACTCTGGTCTTTCGCTTCATTAAAAAAATAATTAACTAGTTGGTAACTAGACAGACAAGTCAAAAGGCGAAGGGAGAGAAGCACATAATTGCCTAAGGCGACATAGCAAGTCATTACCTGAGATTCTTTAGCTGCTCAGGTTCCAGACCTCAGCTGTTAAGACCAGGGGTCCCCAAAGTGCCACTTGGATAACGTCTGAAACCTTCTGATATTCTTCCTTGCTGTAAGAACGTAAAGGCTGCTAAAAGAGAACAAAGTTGAGTACCTGTGGTGTATTAGTTGCTCAGTGTTGTTGCCTGAAGGCTAGCAAGAATTGTGCAGGATCATAATGGCCTTTAATAATTGAGTGAGGACACCTTAGAATCAGCCATCACTGGCATAAACTTAAAGGGCTCTGTGTTTCCCCAGCTACTGTAATTATTTTGGTGGTATTATTTTTCTTTGATAGTAAGGAGACTTTAAAAAATTTAAAAACTTTAAAGTTTTCACAAAATTTCTATTATTTTTAATGTCCATAAATAGTCAGGTAAATTCCTGTTTAGAGAAGCAGTGCTATCTATTCAGTGTCCTTGTTATAAACTTAATGATTAGGGATTTTAGTAAGAAGGTATTTCAAGATTTTTTAAGATAAGAATTCCAAATAATAAATGACTTATAGCCATTTGAAATTCTTATTTCTGCATTTGCTGTATGTCAGAATGGCTGCAGTTGTTGGAAGGCTGCGTAGCATGGACTGTTTCTGCTGGATCTGAAGGTCAAAAATGTGACGTGTTGTCAAATACTACACTGGTAATCATCTGTGGTTTTTAAATGCTGGTTGCATCTTTCTTTTTGATATTCTTGTTGATATCTAAATCTGATTTAGTGCTTTGTGTTGAACATTTGTTACTTTTAACTGAGGCTTAGCCCTACTGGTGCAAATGCCAAATAAATATGCAGAGCCTTAAGTGAACTGGTGGCAGAGTAAAGCTTGCAGAAACAGCAAAGATTGTTTGCACTAATTTGTACTAATCTATAGCATAGTGGATCAGAGTTGCTTTCTTCTGCCATCCTACTTAGTGAGCACTAATTACATGCTTTGTGTGGGTCAAAAAAAATCAAATTATTTTACATTAATTAAGCTAGTCCCCATGTTTCAACATCCAAAGCTCTGGGACTGGGTGTAATCGACCAGCCCTATTTAGAGTCCCAGCAAGAGTAAGAGGTGTTTGGTGGTTTCTGGTAAGGTACAATAACTGGATATTTATGGTTGACCAGGACACAAAATTGTGGTGGAGCTGAATAAAAAATACATGTATAGGAAGAACAGCTGCCACCTGTACACTGAGGCATTTTGCTAGCACAGAATTAGAGTGACGGGGAGAAAAAGATCCCAACTGAAGTACATTGGAAGAAGGGTGGAAGAAAGATACAGTAAGACAGGCTGCATAGCCATTTTTTTGTTTAATTACACAGGTGCTTTAAATTATTATTTTTTTTTTACTGAATTGATACGATGTATATACATTTCTGTCAGTACGATAGTTTAACTAGTTGAGATGTACTGTGTGTTCAACACAATAGTTTCAGTGAATGTTCTTTTCCAAAAACTGAAGGCTGATTATAATAAAATATAAATGGATTTAGTATGTAAAGCTCCAAACTGTCACCACACCGAGATTATGTTAGTTCCTTGAGTTGTGCTATAACAAAATGGAAAGCAAGCATTCTGATCAATAGTACGTTGGTGAAGTAACCTCTATTCTGAGATACTGAGAGGTTTTTTTTCTTTAACTAAAATATATATTTCAAATAAAAAACCCAGTATTTTCACTCTCTCCGGAGGGCAAAATCATTGACTGTTATGTTCAGAAACTGTCTGTGAATTATAAGAGTCTATATAAAATAGAAAGAAGGCTGCTTGAGCAATTAATCACTTTTTACTTAATTTAAAATAAAAAATGGCCCTGTGCAAAGCTGTTGCATTAGACTTGAAAAAAAAAAACCAACTGATTCATGGAAAAGCAGCAGAACAAAATTTCTTCTTCTCACTACAGGTTGGTTTCCAAATGTTGCAGACACAATAGTTTTTATGTGATAGTATTTTCTTCTCATATCTCTAAGTATATGTTACATAAAGGCATGATGCTCTTGGCCGCTAATATCTAGGCAACTCTTAGATTTCAAGGCCGGAATTGACTGTTAGAGCCTGGTTTCTGTTAAAAATTACTTCTAATTCCATGACTTCTAGAGCTAGAACACATAATTTTTTAAAAAATGCCATTGTTGATTAAAGGCTTGAAGTCACAGACAATTCATCAAATCCTCAGGTAAATTTCTTGCAGTAGCTAATTATTCTCACTGTAAAAAATGAACAAACAAAACCTCCAAAAGCCAAACAAAACCCAACTTCACCACAGTTGCAATTTGCCCAGCCACACATCCCAGTCTGTATAGACTTGTTGCACCGGATCTTACTGGCTCCCATGATGGGAATAAAGTCATCACCTTCTCTTGGATAAACTCAGTAACTGTCTCCATGTACTTTGTTTTCCATCTTGAAGGTCTGCGTTCCCCATCTGAAATAATTAATCTCCACCCTCTCTGTCTCTTTCCAAGTTCGACATTTTTGAAGAAAGCTGATTCTGCTGGATGGTTCCTTGTTAGTATTTCAATGGTTGTCAGTATTTTCAATATTTCAGTACTCTCTCTTGGATTTCAGGTTCATTTACAAACAACTGCAAATGAGATGGTGAACTTGTTGGTATGCTGCTGCTGAGTGGAACTATATCCTTGTCCTGCTTTTGTCACAAATAATTCTGTGTTTGTCCATATGGAAGTGCATTTCTGTCAAACAAGCCCAGAATTTATTACTGCTGCTTGATTTGTTTTAAGTTGTCTGAAAAGTAACAGTGACTTGATTTGTACCTGCTCACTTTCCCCAGCTCACCAAAAAAAGTAACTGAATAATATTAATGGAAGAACAGATCTTCTGGGACATAACTGTAGACGTATCTTAATTGGAATGACTGCTCCTTTTTTATGTGATTGGTTTTAATTCATTTTAAAGTCTACTGTGCAATTAAATCAATCTGGATATATATGTTAGTACTCCAGAGTGGTTGATGTATATTACAAATAATTATTTTTATAAATGGACCTTCAAAACTTCAATCAAAAATAACTTCAAGTTGGACCATGCTTATTTTCCATAACACACCCTCAGCTGTCCATAGCTGTTCTGTTACACAGTCCTCAGCTGTATTCTGGTTTCCCTAAGTGTCCTAGGTCAATGCACTAGGCATTGCTAGAATGGTGATTTTAATTTTTTTTTTCCTCCAAAAAGTACTTCATTATATAATAGAGCCAACAAGTCTGAACTGACTTCATATCTTCTTACCAGCTGACAGATGAATTTTACCCCAAGGATTACTTTGAAAGATCCTTAATCTCTCTTGTTGATGGCTCAGTTTGGACAAAAGGCCAAATGTATTTGTGACACAAACCACTGTTTGTTTTCTCAGGTCTTCAGGTCTGTAACTTGTATATGAAGCAGCTGCTAAAGCTTTTCTCTTGGGGATATGTACAGTGTGGATTTTTTGGAACAAGGCAGCTTCTAACAAAAATAAAACAAATGAACAAAAAATAGAAGAAAAGACTGTGTCGTTGAAAGAAATTATGGGCCAATGTGATCTTGAACTTCTTGGTTGCTGTAGTGGGATTGTGTGATGCTGCTGGAAGGTGAACAGCTTGTATTGTATTTAATAGAAAAGCCTGAGTGATCTAGTTACTGAAGATAAATAATTGTCTAAATCCCAGCTAAAAGAAACCTCACCTTCAGAGGTGGTTGGAATCATCACTGGATGCTCTGAACAAGGCAAAGTGAAAGTGGTGAGGGACAGTCAGCAAACACAAGAGTTGAGTTCACTTGGGAGCTGTATATACAAGTTTGATTGTTGATGCCTTCTAAAAGGATGAAGAACAGCGTTATTAGACTGGTGGCAGTTCGGCTATGAAGCCTAGCAAATTCTCAGTTTTCTCCTGTGCAATAATAATGTTCTCTTAGTGGTGTTTGTGCAACATAGAGTATTGCCGCAGCTGAAACACCGAGCTACACTGTAACATCAAAGGTTTGCATGCACTGACAAGTTCTTACTGTGGAACAGCTATTGCACAAGGTTAGAGAAGTGGGATTCCTGATACTGCTGGGAGCACAGATGTATGGTATTGTTTTGTTTTTTTCACTGGGAAAGATACCATAATCCCACAGAGCAATTTTTTTGCTCAGACCACCTAGTAAAGGAAAAAAACAGACCAGCAGTTAATGGTATTTGATGCCGATTGCTGTTTTCTCAGTACATAGCAGTTTCCATTAGAATTCCACATATGGAAAATGAGAGCATCCTTTCTCTGTTTGCTTTCTTAAAGCTTGTTTTGTAAAATGAGCATTTACCTAAATTGCTAAAGTAGATTTTTATACCAGCTGCATAATTGCTAAACATACCGTTCTTAAATCTCTTTGGTAAAGGAAGGGGTTTTTTTCATGTGCTAATCCTCTATCCTTCATCTGGAGGTTCTCAAGAAGTAGATGTTATAGATTACTAAATTAGTACTGAAATTTGAATACTAGACCAATTCACAGAGGCTGTGGGATTGAATTAGTTACATATGTATTATGTGATTGTGCAAATACGTGTACCTCCTGGTTGCTACTTTAGTCTTGCAACAGTTTTCATAATTGCCAGGAATATTTTTCTAAACAAAATGTCCAAAATACACTACTTCAGTAATGTGTAATTTTGGCATGCTGACTTAAGGAGTCCTGGAAATGAAATGTGTATGTTTGGCCTATAAACAAAAGCTTTCAGCTTTTTAAATTACTGACCCTAATCCTTGGGCTAAGGAACTGTTGTCTGAAGACACTTATGACTTCCAAGGTGTAAGATGTGTTTCCTGTTATCTCAAGAAAGTGCACGTTGTCTACAGGACTTTCAAAATTCACTAATCTTTTCTTTCCACTCCTCTTTAGTTTGAACTTTTAAATTTGACTCTGTATGCTCTTCCACTGGAAGCAGGATGGTGGATGCTTCTGGGCATGTAGACCATGGTTCCTGCTGGCAGATGGTAGAGAGAGCATTTGTTGCAAGTCCCTTGCAGAGTACATTGTTAGCGTGGTGTTCATTTAGTCAGCAATAGGACCAAAAAAATTTTCAAAGAAATGAGCATTTAGATAGCTCTTACTGTGAATCTTAAGTCGGTGATGTTTGGTAATAGTGGCTGTCTTGGATGACATTGAGTTTGGCAGCAGTCAGTGTTTAGACCACTCTCCTCACAAAAACAAGAAAGCAAAACATCACATAAACATGCACTTCTGTGTAGTACCTCTTAGCCAAGTAATTCCAAAGGTTTCTAGTGTGAAGTGTTTCAGGTGTCAAAAAAATGTCTGTCTCAAGTATCAAAACCTTTGTTTAATCTGTAACAACAAATGATATAAAATCACCTGAACAGTCCTCGTTATGAAGACATCTTATTACTTACAGATACTCTAAAGGGGATTTGGAGGCAGGTTGACGGAATTTCATTGCTTTCGTCTAGCAAAGAAACTGTATTTTAGTGAAGTAAAGCCTCAGTTGAAGAGATGAAATTGGTTGGTGGGGGAATACAGATAAAATCTAAGAGAATAAATAGTGGGTACAATCTGCTTTTCTCGAAGGTGTCAAGAATAGAGGGAACTAACGCAAGGAATTGCCATGAAGCTCCCAAGGCAATTCACTGTTCTTGAGGCTCCTTCCTCAAAATCTAAAGGTGGTGTTTGTGCTCCCTTAAAAAAAACCCAAAGAAATCAGTTACTGATTCAGTTACACCAGAGCTGGGTGTCAGGTTCTATTTAAGCAGCTTTGCTTTCTCTTTGACAATGTTCAAATTCTTTGTTACTCATCACAATGTTTAACCTTGATGTTTGTCAGGTCTACAGCTTCACAGTTTTACCTTATTGGCACTGGATTCTATTTTGTAGATGGATGGCAGAAGCCAATGTTTTAGTGCCTAGCATCCCACAACCCATTTTTCCTTAGGAAACCAAGATCTAGAATGCATTTGTGCATCTGATGAATGTTTTGTTTTCTCCTTTTGCATGGTAATTTTCCTCCTACATCTTAACTTAGAAAGAAGTTAAAATTTCCTTGCCTTTAGCTGTACTTGTATTAGTTCAGTCAAAGGTTCCTGACTCCCACAGTGGCTTTCTTAGCACAATTTACTAAGAATTAGTTGTATCACTTAAAGCGAGTAGTTAAAACTCTCATATTCTAGGATTATCCATTTTATAAATGGCAGCAATAACACTTTAATGTGCACGTCTCCATTAGGTTCAACTAAAACTTAATTAAAGTTTGAAAAGCATCATGAGTTTCTCTGATGAAAGGCCTTATGTAAATTTGGGAAGCGTGTACTGATAATAAAAGTCTGGTTTCTTCCAAAGGTCTTACATGTTAAGCTACAGCTTCAAGGTGACTTGGGGTCATAGTCAATATAATCTTTGTCTGCATTCAGTGCTAGGAAGCCCTCCAAAGGCCAGGCAGACTCTCCCACCTTCAAAATTAATTTTTCAATATGACTGCAGCAGAGTTTGATTTGCAAGCAGAGTAACTAATTTCCATTTCTTTAGGCCTAAGGGAGATGGTTGCTTTCTGTATAACATTTACTAGACATATTCTGATTTTACTTAGAAGGTAGCAAGAGCTCTGTAGATGACATTGGGATCCTCCTAAATATTCCAGGACCTGAGCCAGAATCTGTTTCTAATAGATGCTCCAAACTTAAACCTTAAGCCCTCTAAGACTAGAGTAAAAGTGCACTTGTATTAAGTGCCTTGATACCTCCTGCAGAACTGACACAAACATTTCATTAAACAAATTGTGATGTTTGGTTTCTTGTGTTTAATTTTTTTTGTTCTTTGTTGTATGAGATGTTTGCATGAAAATGGGATCTTGAAGAGTTCATCTGTTCCTGCTGCTTATTCCTCACCTGAAGGCACAATCTTTCCTCTGATTTGCAATTAGTTACTGTGTAAATGATTGCTGCGTGAGAATTGGTATTATGCTTTTGGGTGGAGAGGGAGCTGCTAGAGCTGATGAATACTTAAAACCACCCAAGTTTTATGCAAAGATCTTTGCAAAACCACATGCACTGGGAGAAAGATTAAATTGAGAAGCCACACAGACTGAGAGAAATGGTCTTTAAAAGACTGTTTTAAAAGTTTCCATCCCTGACTGGTCTCTCATTAAGCCAGTGTCAAATTATGAACCAATTGTAGCAGTGCTGGAGCAGGAGCAAAGTTTGATGGCACCTACAGGGAGATGTCAAGGTATGAATCAGGAGTTTGTTCCTGTTTGATAGTGTGGACCTGAACTCCTCTTCTGAAGATGGAAAGGAAAAGGGTAAACTGCCTTTGCAGTACTCTAAAGGTGTCCCTCCTATATCATAATTATTTTTCTTAATGATGTGCTTATTTTTTATACTTCCTAGCTGTTAGCAGATCAAGCACGTTTGAGTTATACTGATGGTTTAAAAATGTCTTTGGGAAAATGACCAATGGGCAGTCTTGCATGTTACTTTTGGTACCAAATACAGGCACATGATCTAGGTGTGTGTAAGATAGTGTTAGAGGGGAATGTAACATTGAGATAAAAATATTTGTTTGACTTTGCACCTTATTCCCAAATTAATTTTGAAGCCAATGAATTTTTCCTGTGGTTTCCAATCGTTTATAGATTTGAAACAGGGTTGGGAGGGATTCCTTCACGATTTTCATGAAGATGAAGCAGCCAACATAAAGTGAAGCTGTGTGCTTTCCTCATTGTAGGAAAGTCAAGTGCCTTGTAGAGTATGGTCAGAAGCTATGCAGAGTAAGAAGGGACCTGAAGCAGGATATGATGAGATGTTTCAGGTAAACACTTCCCAACAAGTGCAAAAGATAGGTAGGATAAGCAAATTGCTCCCTGGAAAATTTCTTTAGGTGTAACAATAACTTGAAGTGCTAAAGGCTGAATTGTTATCACTGACTCTGGTACGTATTTGTGTGTAAGCTTTACTTATATGGCAGGCTTTCATTGCTAATGAGCTTTATTGTCTTAAAGGTGAAAAGAGTAAATCTGCGTCCCAATATCTTATAATTACTAAATGAGATAAGATAATTAGAATTGTTGGATTTGTGTGTTTGTTTGGGGTTTTTTTTTGCTTGTAAATATAGGCACTTCATGAAAGTCTTACTGTTTTGTTCAGATTAGATTGTGGATGCTGTTGCGGGCTACTGGTCTGAGAGGTTGACGGCAACACACAGTGATCAATGAGAGCTGGTAAAAGCTGTCTTACTTTGCATGTGTACAGATAGGTCATATCCCAAAATAACATGAGGAACTTTGAAACCCAAACAAAGTGCTGAGGGCATTATCACATTGCCTTCAATGAGGGGACAGATCAATGTTTCAGCCTGGCTGTCCTTTTCGAAGCTGTTTTTAGAATCTTGGTATTTAGGAATCCCCTATGATTAGGTCTTAGTTCCTGCTCGACTCTTTTCAGCGTTCCCCCTGCCCTTTTGTCTCCCTCTTTAGCAGGGTGGATACCGTTTGCAGTAGCCAGCACAGTTCTCCAGGGCTTTAGCTTCCACCTCTGAGTTTTCAGTGGCTGGAAGAAAAAGCTTCTGATCAGAGAACTGACTTGCTTGCCTCAATGGCCTGTTCATCTGCAAGATATGCATGTTTTCATTGCCTTGAGTGATTAAGGAGGTTGAATTTAGAGCTTGGTTTTATTATATTGTTAGTGTCACTGTCAGTTTGTTTTCTACTTTGCTTTATTTTCAGAAATACTAGATAGCAATTTTACCTTTCTGTTGTAAGTGCTGAAAAGCTGCATTGGAAAGGAAAGTATCTGCTACTGCATACTTTGAGGAATAAAGAAATTAAATAATATTGAAGCTGTTATTCCTATCCACTACTCATATTCTTTGGGGTACATATTTGGGGAGAGAGGGGAAGTGGAGTAATTAAGTTCTGTAGGAATAAGGACAGTTGTATCTGTGGGGGCTGAACTGCCAAATGTCACCTTAAGCATGATAGAAAAATGTCAACAGCTTAACATTAGAAATGCAAGAAATTATGCAATTAGATGAGAAAAGTGTGTGCATATAAGTGTGTGTGTGTGTATAAATACATATGGAAAATTCTCTTAATCTTCTAACAAATTTATCAGAAAAGCTACTCTTGGATTACCAACTCCAAGTATTAAGTTGTAAGTAAAGTGCTTTTTTCAAACTATGAATCTGCCTTCAATCATGATATTTTAAAAGCAGTAATTTAAAATTTAGTTTTTCTGTTGTAGATTTTAAGCTGTTTGGGTGATACTTTAGTGACATTTATCTGTAAGACTGCAAACAGGAATGTAAGCTGCTACACAAGAATGTAAATTAAAAGCTGAATTTTTAGTAAAGCTGAGTTTCTGAAATAATTCCATCACTTCAGCAGTATAGAACTTCAAGAATAAGCCAAAATGTTATGAGAGTCTTGATTTAAAAACTGGAAATTTAGAAGCATTAGATACTTGCTAGAAAGAAAATTATTTTAAAACAATGGAAGCTTTATATAGATTGCTAGATTCAGCTTTTCTGTGAGAAATGTCTTTGTCTATCCTCTTCATTAATAGCCTTTTGAGTTCTGGCTTGCCAGGCAGATGAGTTCACAGCACTGTAATCTCACCTCCTGTTTCAGCAAAATGCAGGATGTGCACCTGCTGGCAGTAAGTGTTGGGTCATTTAGTTTCTTCCAGTAGTCTTCCATAATCATTTTAGCAACTTGGGGAACGTTTGAGGCAGGATGAATTGAATCACTTTCTGGGAATTTGACTTCATTCCTTTTTTGAGAGAGTAATGAGGACAAGTGCTAAAATATTACTGTCACTGTTTCAAATGTTCTTTGAAGAGAAATTTTCATTCTTACTGAGATTAAAGCTGAATGACCATTTTGCACAAGTTCTTCATTCTCTTCTTCCATTGTTCTTTATAAAAGATTTAGATAATTTGAAAACCCGATTAAATACTTGGAACTATTATAGCAAGACAATCTTGACATAACTCATTCAACAGCAAATTACTGTTTTGTGCCTGATCTTGTAGGTGGCACTTTACCTGCGTGGAATCATTAATGGGCTCACTATGTGGAGGCCTCATCTTCTTAAAAGGGCTTCACTCATCTGTGAAGTGGTGAACCAGATGCAATCGGCATTTTAAACCGTAATTCACAATAATAGCAAAATGGCTAATCTCTGCATTTTTTTAAAGAATCTGCTACATAAGTGCAACGCTTCCATTTACCAAAGGAGAAAAGAATATGCTGTACAGGTAAGAAAAATAATTTGAAAAAAGCAATTCTTGGAATAAAATACAGGTGGAAGCAGTTAATAAAAAAAGATTGGGACAAATCAGATAAAACTGAGAACACCAGCTCCTTAGGCCATGGCTGCCCATCTTCTTCAGCCAAGCTGGTCCCACAGTCAATTGTAGTGACAGGTGGAAGCTGTGTGCTGTGGTCCCTCTCCTGCAGCACGCCTGGCATAGGGTGTGCAGGCCCCTCCAGGGCTGCTCTTTTGAATAGTGCCTCAGTTACAGAAAATGCCCTGCCCTGTTCTGAAAATTTATGTGCTTATGAAAAACTAAATGTTAATATATTTAAAGCACTCCCCCTTCATAATGACCAGTGGCTCTGAAAATTTTGTTCTAAACTGTAAATAATTCCTGTAGTCACTCCTGTTGTTGCTTATTTCTGCATGTTATCTGCTTCTGTGCTATTTACAGTAACATAGAGACATTTTGAAGTTGCTCATTCTGCTTTTGTTCTTCCATATGGTCATGCAGTTGAATTTTGCTCTTCATAACTAATGAGGGCATATTTGCAAGGTAATAATGTGAAGAGAATACCTTTCTTCAAATATAGGCTTTGATTTAGCCTAGGAAAGTGCTTATGCATGCATTTCAGTACTGTGTAAGTTCCACTTAAATCAGTGGTATTGAAAACTTACCTTAAAATAGAGTGGATGTAATCACATCCTAAAAGTCAGGTGTCTGAGTCATTGCTCTGCTGAAGAGTAGAGACAATCTTGTGCATGCTGTGACAGAACCAGATTTTTTCTCCTGGGGTCATGGGCATAATGAAGGAAGTAATACGACAGTCTTAAACTGCAGCAGTGTTTCTAATGAATTGTGTTTCGGTTCATGTATCTGCCCGCTTAGTGTACAGGAAAAATAATATCAAGAAATCTTTGAATCTGTATGGTGGTAACAGGCTCTTGGTGCGGTGACTTCTGGGACTGCTACTTAAAAAGTGATGCAAATGCATCTAGCATTCACACCGTGGTTACAAAACTACCTACTGTGTTTTAGAAGTAATTGCCTTCTGTGACTTTTGGTCTTCATTTCAAAGTCCCTGCAGGTTTCTGACCAGTGGGTTGAGTTTTGTTATATTTAAAGTAAAGACAAAAGGAACTGTCCTTCCACAGTGCTATCAAGAAATATCTTGTGTCTAAGACAATGTTTGCTTCAGGTTTAGTGTTCATATCCTGGCAGGTTACAACTAATCCATAGTAGCTGAGTTAGTTAACAGTAGAGCATTTGGTTGTGTTAAAACTCAGTTGACTAAATGAGGTGAACACTGAGTGTAATGTGCTCACACAAGTACAGGAATCACTGGATGATCTGTTAGATGATCATAGGAATAACACCTGGTTTCAGCATGTGCTGGTCTGTGAATCCATTATATCACTCAGGTGTCTAACAATATGTAGATATGTGTAATAATGGTTTGTGTCATCTTAAAATGCCATGTTAATAATTTTGCACTTTATAGAGCCTCTAGAATCTAGTTTGCAAACTGTGCTGTTGGAAAACAGCATTGCAAATCAGTTACTTCATGCTTTACACTGTTTGGGTCTGTTTGCTTTGCTAACATCCTTGTTTCAGCAGATGCTGGAAGTGAACATGCTTGTGAGCTTGACCTATTATTCAGCGATAACTGCAGACTAATAATAACTTTGATCATTGCAAAAGCTATTCTTTTTTGACCTACAAGACAGCATAAATGGCCCAATTTTATAAACTGAAATTTATAGGCTTATCAGATCTGACATTCAAGCCTTTCTTATATGGAAAATTAAGGCAAATCCTACATGCAGAATGATAGGCATTTTCATAAAAAATCTGCCCTTTGGTGTAGTTTACTCCCTAGGGAGACAAAATGCAGAAGAGCTGATTTCTGTATAGCAACTGCAGCATTCTTTGAACTAATTTATGAAAATACTGCTTTGAAAAATGGCATGTGTTTAATGGTACTGCAACTTCCTTGTTGTCTGTAAAAAATAAAATAAGGTCAAATCTGATTTGGTCAGTGTGGTTCAAATGCTCTTTCCAGATACTCAAAGCAGAATTCAGTCTCACAGATGTTCTATCTTTCTTGTATGTTCAGATCATCCACTGCTAAGTGGAAGGCAGGTGCCCACACAATTAGGCTGTCTACAGTGTCTACTACAGTGCTG
The DNA here is from genome assembly GCF_000695765.1 of Mesitornis unicolor. Lineage (NCBI taxonomy): Eukaryota > Metazoa > Chordata > Aves > Mesitornithiformes > Mesitornithidae > Mesitornis > Mesitornis unicolor. The sequence continues at coordinate 28,454 of NW_010205213.1, read as the reverse complement.
CCTGTGTTACTGGAGTTGCTTCTTGGTGAGTCAGCCTTGCTTGTAGAATTTTTGTTTGTTCAAAGTGTATGGTTTTATCACAGAGTAATAAGGCTTAGAGTTTTACTGTTTATTTTCTCAGGTTTAATTGAATCTTCAGCTGACATTCACTGTGTTATTAAGCAAATGGTCCAGTATGAAGCATGATTTGATTTTTTTTGAGTGACATGACCATACTTCCTTTTAAAAGTCAGTGCAAATTAAATCCCTGGTTCTAATATTCTTTTGGTTTTTTTTTTCTGCTGTTGAATAGGAAAGTCAGATTAGGTCCTTTCTGTTTAATCACAGAATGCATCACAGAATGGTTGAGGTTAGAAGGGACCTCCTGAGATCATCTGGTCCAACCCCTGCTCACGCAGGGTCACCTAGAGCCGGTTGCCCAGGACTGCCTCTGGACAGCTTGAGTATCTCCAGGGATGGAGACTTTGCGATAATCATGAGAGGCACAACCCGTGTACATATCAGTCACACTCTGGATGTATTCTAGAATAGTTCATGCATTGATTCATTCATTAATTCAGGAGTGGTATCTGAAAAATCCCCTCCTTGGAAATTAAATTTGGTGCTCATATGGTAACAGACACTTTTTATCTAATGCGAAATCAGAAGTCAGTAGTGAGATTCCTGTTGCTTTGATACATCCATTATTGCTCATTAGAGTAAAAATTTAAAAGAGGTGTTCTTTCTCAGAGTTGGACTCTATGTTTCTCGAGATAAGGATTTATTTGTATTATACTTACCACTGCTGCTTTACAGTCATATGATGAGATCCTGGTATGAACACGTCTTCATGGAGTTACAGATTCTAGTGTTTTTGTGTGGTATAAAACTGGGAATATTTGATTGCTTAGTGTTGGTTTCTGAATATCACAGGCCTTTAACTTGTGCTCACTCCACTACTGAGGCTGGTATGACAACACAGACAGAAGTGTGGTTCGTCCAGGCCGAAGACTCTCAGTGTTTATCTTTGTGTCAGACCGGATAGAATCCTTTACTTTTTTGGGATGCTTTTCTCACCCAGATTTCAAAAATATGCCTATGGCATAACTGTTTTTTTTTGTTTTATTTCACTTCAGATTCTGGGTGTCGGTTCTTGTTTCATTTTTCTGTACAAAATTAGACATGTCTTCAATACCTAGTGTTTTTTCAGTTATGGATCATTATAGAATAATCAGCAGCCTAATAAGCAGCCATAGGCAAGTTTCTGATTTGGTTGAGGGGGTATGAGTGAGCACCATCTCTAGTTTAATCTCCATGGCTTTGCAGGAAAAAAAGGAGAAAGCAAATAAAAAGAACATAGGGTGAAACAAGATACAGCATGATTTTTCACTTGGCTGATAGTGGGAAATGGGAATACGGAACAGACTTGAATTATGATCCCTGTTTCAAGAAGATTTCATGAATTATTGCTTTAAGCAGTAACCACCTGTTTCCAGCATGGAGTGTGCTTTAATGCATGTCTGTTATGTTTTGGACATGACTTCCTGCAACTTGTTGTAGAAGGAATCTAAAGATATGGTGGCTTGAAAGGGATTTAATTACAAGTCACAAATGGTTCATTGCCTCAGGGAAATAAAAGTTGTAATTGCAAATCTAATCTGTTAATGCCTGAAACTTCAACAGCCTTAGTGTCTGGAAAGGATATTGCATAAACTCAATTTTCAAGGCAGTCTGGTTGAGACTTGTTTGCTTGATTGATATCCTCCTCTTAGCCACATATCTGGCACTGAGCAAATACTTCTGACACTGTTGAATTAGTTGTAATAATGATCACTATGTGGTATTGCTCTGAGAAGTTACGTGATTCTAATGATGACTCTTAAAAATATATGGAAAGAAAAAAAAAATCAAGTCATGCCCTCAGAACATTTTCCTAACCTATAAACACTGGAACTCCAGCTCTATTGTAGCTGTAATCCAAACACTGCCAGAATTAGTATATCCAGAGGAAATAATGTTTGTCATTTCAAATATATGTGAAAGTGCCTTTTAAATGCAGTAGGTTAGAAAGGGTGTGGGTTTTACTTGAGTCTATCACAATGCATTAATTGCCTTCTAAAGAAAATGAATACTTCCTATTTTGGAAAAGTGTGCTTTAAAGTTCATTTTGCTATTTAAAGAATATACTTTTTTCTGTGTTGTTACCTTTTCCTGCTGTGATTGCTTTAACTGATTCTGCTGCTTCTCTTTCTTAAAATATGTGGGCAGTACACTGACAAGATCTGTCAGTGTAAATCTTGAGCTCTTAAAACAGTTTTGGAGTGGTGATCAAAAGAGCTAGCATATGTTTCTAAGTCACTTTGGTTTAAATATGCTAGAGAATCTACTGATTTCTGAATGTCAAATTTGACTCTAAAGTTAGATGGGAAAAGGGTTTCTATTCTGGGAGGGGCGAAAAAATTTCCCTGAAGTCTGCCTGAACTTAAACTGAAATGCTGCTGCTGAGTGTAGTCATGAGGCTGCTTATGTGGCATAATTTGTTCCACTCTCTCATTGAAAATTTACTGAAGAATCCTTAGTTATTCTAATGAGAAAATCCAGCACGTGAAAGTAAAGTAATCAGTGTCTGCTTCCACCCCAGTTCCCCTGAGTCTTCTTAAGGCTGTAGAGATCCTGGAAAACTGGGCAGGCTAGAATACAAATGTTGTGAAAACAAAACTAGAAACTTATCATTATTATGTTTGTAACATAAGAGAATATTATTTCCAGTGTTACTTCTAAATAAAAACCAGACAGAGGCAAGTGTGTGTCACAGTAGTCAGTAACTTGAATTTGCATTTGGAGTTTAGGAAGCCCAAGTTTGGGATGTGGTTATTTTTATTCTTACCAGGTACTGATATAAACATATCTCTATTCCAAGCAACACCACAAGTTAGCTATTGCAAGTAAATTCTTCTTTCTTGTGCTGCGATTGTCATGCATCATATCAGTGAACTTATGGCAGGCCAGAAAAAAGTCTGAATCTTGCTCTCCCGTGTCCTGGACAAGAGGCACTGGAGGCTATTTAGTCTTGAAATTTCATTTTCAGCCCAAGACGCTGTTCTTAAGCAGCACTTCTTTGGCTCTCCTGTTATAGGTCCCTTAGTTCAGAGCAATGTAATTAGCACAAGCTTGAACATTGTGATAATAGCTTAAGTTTATCACCTCCCAATTAGCTCAGTGGAGAGAGAAGTAGTATTTGCCTCTGGCACTCTTGTTTTGTTAAGTTGTATTCAGTAATCACCAAGCTAAAGGTTCTGAAAGCAGCACACCTGCGTACTCATCCAGCAGTCAAAACTCTATCAAAAGACTGGGCTTGCTAAGATCAGAATTGAAGTGCCTTTTAATTTTCCTAGTGCTGCTTCTCATTATTCTCTCTTGAATTACAGTATCTGAAACTGCTTTTTGGTCTGCATGGTACTGGAAAGGTTCAAGTAGAATAGAGTCAAGGGGTAGGTGTGAAACGCAAGCACTGTGCTGTGACTTACCATAGCGTGTCACAGATCACCTGTGTTGTCCTTCCTGGATTGTTTATCTGAAAAAGATAAGAGACTTATGCCTTTGGGGGGAAAAAGGATGAAATGCAGAATGAAATGATGACTGTAATGTCATGAATGATTGCAGGTTTTAAGTTGTGCCCTTTTGCTGAAGATCAGTTGTCAATGCAGGAATTGCGTTAGACATCCATGGATGAGGCTGATGTGAGCAACAGCAGCATCTGCATTGATATGTGATCCTGTACTGCACAATATTTTCATGAACTGCCACTTACGCAAGCTGAGGCAAATATGCTCAGAAAAGAGTGTATGAGTAGTGGTCTGCACATATTGCTCAAGTGTAGAGATTTGGAAATGCATTTTTTCTGCTTTTAGATCATCTGCAAGGAGGCAACAGACTCTATCCCTCATCTCCTCTTTGCTGGTTGAGGCCAGCATTGATTTTTTTCTCTTCCCTTCTTTCTATAGATCTCTGCATGCTGCTGCACCTAAGGCTCATTTACCCATGCTAGCTTTTGAAAGAGGAATCTTCCTGCTTTCACAGACACTTCAAGAGCATGAACTGTACTCATAATTTTTTTGTTAAGGATAAATTAGAGTACCTCACTTTCAAATCTGTAGCGGGGAAGCCCACGTGTCAAGGCTATGAACATTTGATAGTCACTTCTTGGCCTCTTTGATTTTATTCCATATTATAGGGCTTTCTTTATTGTGTATTTTGGAAGAAAAAGCAGTTTGGAGTCAGCATAGAATTTGGATGACCTTATGGACAAAGTTTCTGAAATACTGCAATGGAGAGGCACTGCAGTGAGACGAAGCAAAAATGTCTATGGAGGGCAACTGCAGAACTGGTTTGCAGCTACCAGAGTCCAGTTAATAGATCATGGTCAAAGACAGTGCAGGAGGGTAGGGAGGGTGTTACAGGCTGTGTCTTCCTTAAGGGGAGGTAGTTCTTTTGCTGGAATGAACCTCTCTCAACTTTGTAACAGTTTAATGGAAGACAGTAAAATAACTTGTGCTTTCCAGGTACTTAGTCAGTATGGTGTCACAGGGGAGAAGATACCAAAAAAAAAAATTAACTGGGAATTGCTCACAAAGCTGTCAATAACATTTTTCCTTTTTTTTTTTCTTTTGGAAAATGTTAAAGCTGAGAAAATAAGATGAACTTTTTTGCCTTTTTGATAATTCCTACTAAAACCTTTTTTCATTGCTGTTTGCTATTCATAGCAACTGAACTTTAGCCTCTTTTTAGGGGAGGACTCATTACTATAAAACTTAATTGCATAATATTTGTAGCAAAAGTAT
>NW_010205213.1:0-23603 GCF_000695765.1 Mesitornis unicolor | reverse complement strand
CAGCAGGAAAAGCCTCAGTTATTACAGCCTTCTTGCCACAGAGCATGAGAGAGTTGTTATGTTTCATCAGATACAGTATGACACAAGTTGTTGTAAGCCATTCCAACTATCTCCATAAATTAGACTGCATATAAAAGGAGTATTTAAAACCAGTATTTAGCTTTTACTTAGAGGAGATAAAATATTAGGCTTTTTAAGCAGACAGTTAACAATAGTATATTTTGTGTTTCATTTATAGAGTGAAAACATAAAATCTAAATGATTCTTTAGCCATCTTTTCAAAACTGATCATGATATGTAAGATTTTAAACCAGTGGAAGGTAGCTGACTGTGTGCTCCCAAGTCAATTTACTCCAGATTTTCAAATGTATTTGGGCACCTTATTGCTGCTGACAAGATTTCCATTTCTAATTAGGTAATCTTTCTATGAAGTTCTTACCTGAAGAAAAGATAAGTTAGTCTAGATTAAAAAGAAAAACAGACTTAGACTATATGGCATAAAAACTAACTTCCTAGCCATATATACATTATTACTTAAGGCAGTCCCAGAGCCCTTGCAGTGTTAGTTTTATTGGATTCCATAGCTCAATAAAAATTGCTTTTTTTGACACCTCTGGTGGAAGGAAATTTAAACACTAAGGTTTCAATGGATGTTAGATAATTTTCTTCCTTTTTGTACTTTCTCAGCACTACTTGAAGTTGGTGCCTTTCTGGATAGAAAAGGGACAGACAGTCCTTCTGCAGATGCCTTTGAAAAGTATGATTTTTGCACAAGTGCAAGCCACTGGAAAGAAGGCACTGGCTATTCAAGTTTTACAAATGACCATCTGTTAAAGTACTTTAGTTCTGTTAGTGCAGGTAAATATTTTAACTCTATAAATTTTCTTACTATGAAATAATTGTGTTGTATGGAAAAACTAAATAATTCAGCTGGATCTGGATATAACAAAACAAATTTTGAAAGGTGCCAACTCTTGTGACAATGTTATCCTGGGTTACAAATGCAAAAATGCTTTCCTAGGACTTATATTTAGGAAAACACTTTAAGCTCACTCTTAAATTCGAACTGCGATTTTAAGATCTGCAAGCTTCAAACAGACCCAAGTCCCTGAGTGAGGGATGCTTTGTGAAATCAAAACGTTAATCCTCCAGATGCTCCCTCCCAGAATGTATCGACTTTTCTTTAAGAAGCTGGCACGCATCTCTGGGAAGAGGCCTTTCCTTATGAACCTTGATCAAAGATACTCTCTGCGGTACATGCAGGTAAAAACTCTGTAGAGTTTTTCTGTCTAAGTCATCAGACTAATTTATAGTTTGCCTACACAGTACTGGCATGACTAAACAAAAAAAAGTCATAAATAGTTAAGATTTCTTTTCTTTCAGTGGATGGGATCTTCACAGGAAAGCAAACTAAAATAAAGGAACCAGAGAAAACATACAGCTGATTTGTGAATTGCAAACCCTTTAAAATTAATTCAGGATGAATACTTGTCAGACAAAATACAAAACCTTCATCACTGTCAGTAGGCCACCACATTTAATGAAAACTGAGTTAGAGCTTGATTTTCTGGACCAACAATGCGGTTGCACTTCCACAATTTGGTCATTTCTAAAAATGTTATTTGTAAGGTTTACCATGTGCCTGGTAAGAAAGTCTCTCCAATGCAGAACAGAAACAGGAAGGTTTGTACAACTTCAGTAACCATAAATCTCTGGCATCTTCCCTTTCTTAGCTACAGAGGTGGTAGCTAATACTATGTTGTTAAACTTGAAAGGGGGAGGACGGCAGAATTACTTATTTTTCTTTTCTTCTGTGTACTAGATCACTTATTTTGATCAAACCAGCAGAACCTTTTCAGAGTGTCACTTATAATGTTTCTTTCAAATGAAATATCTTCAGTCCCTTTTTATATGTACCAGTCTGTTTTGTCAAGTCTATAGTATTGCATTTATTACTCAGATTTCAGTGCAAGCTATCTCTCTGAAAACAACTATAAGAAGAACTGTATAGAATATAACTGGAGAGAAGCTGAAAAAGAAATGTTAAATATTTTGCCCAATGCTGTGCAGGCTTGTAGAACTGATCTAACACATAGCTGCATCTTAAACAAATATATAGCTACTCAAAGTTCTTGCACTTTAGAATGCAAAAGAAGATTATTGAGCAAAGAAGAAAGGCAAGACCCCCTGTAGTAACATGCTCTGTGATTTAAACAAAAAAACACTGGAAAATGAGAAGTCAGATATTTGGAATAATCATTGAGATGAGCGATATTTTACAGGTGGTAGTGCCTATGAATGGTTAGCTGTTTGAAGGTTTTCTGTCAATGCTGCTTGAAGGTTTTTTCTATCTTGATTTTTAAAGTTGAGATTCTGGAATATTTCGCTTTAGAGAAAATATTAACATAGGTAAACTTCTGAAAAAATGTGTTGTATTTGAAGCAGAACTTGGATATTTGTCTTTTGTTAGATGCTTGAGATACAAAAATCTGTAAAACTAAGGGAAAAATAAATGTTTTTTGACCCTGAAAGTTAGGGGAGTAAAAGGAAGCTCTTGTTGTCCTTTCTTCTGAACTTGTTTGTTGATCTGTTCAGTGATAAAAACATACAGCATTGCAAAAGACTTTACCAACAGATGCAGCAGATAATCTTTAACATATTCCAATTTTTCTTTGTATGTAGATGCCATTAGTAAGTTATTTTAGATTTTTCAACGTAAGAAATGCTAAGAAGATACTATGATAAATGCTACCCTAGCAGTACATTATTATTGAGAACTGAAAACTTTTCAAAGATAGTTCAGTGTATGAGAGCAGGTGAAATTTTAGCCTATCACTGATTGTGTGGTTTTATTTTTATTCTCCTGTCTGTCAGCATTTGTGCTTTTGAATTGAGAATATTTGAGAATTTTGTATCTCTCTTACCCCCAGACTGCCATCTCTGTTTTCCTACATGCTGCCTATATGACTGGCCAAAATTGCAATATTAACAAGGGAAGGTGAATGAAAATGCCAGTACAAATGACATGTACTGCTGCCATTCAGAGTTTGAAGTCGTTACACTCCTGTATGGAGAGTGGCAGATGTTCCTGATACCTTGAAGTATCTTTTCTAAGCCTTATGATTTAAAAGTAGCATCATCTGTTTTTCAGCCCCACAGTCTTCATTTGATACTAGGCACATTTTCAACCAACCTCAGTGAACTTGAAAATACGAAGGGAAAAATAGTGTCCTAGGGGAGATTTTCTGTTTGTAGAAGTAATCTCCATCGACATATTGTGTGAGTCTTCAGAGTAAAGAGAACAGAAGATGGGGAGAGAATAATATTTTTTTCTTCCAACTTCCATAATTTGTTTTACCATAGACAGGAAAAAGTGAGTATAGGGAGATTCTGTTCTGAGGAAAGGAAAGAAAGTGTTTGTGTATATAGGGACTTTAACTCAAAGGTAATTGGACTTGTTTTGGTTTTGTTGTTTTTTTATTATTGTAATAACAGGATGCCACTGCGACTCCCCACTTATTAAATGTTGTGCTATCTGATGTTGTTCCATACTACAGTGAATGTGGTTCTTGAACTGATTCTGTTATGGGAAACTAAAGGAAGTCAATAAAATAGAAGTGCCAGTGCAAAGTACTGCTTATTGAGAATTTGTCTGGCCTTAAAATGTCTGATGTCTGATGGGAACTCTTCATTAAAAACTCATGATCTGTGTTCTTTTAGCACAACTGCTTCATTCATCTGGAAGTAGTAAGTAACATTGGAATTAAAGTCTGTGGATTGATGCTCCTTTGAGTCTTTAGTAGCTATCTGCCATTGTATAACCGACAAAAATAGTTATGAGTAGAGTAGTGACCTGCACGAGCCAGAAAACAAGATGATTTCAGGAATCTACCCCAGAGAAAACAGCCAGCCAGCCACAATAACAGATTTTAGAGAACTTTACTTACCATCTTGGCCATTCAATGCAATGAGCAAATAAAAAAAATATAGTTTTGTACAGCGCAGAAGTTATATGCATTTCATTACTGAATTCATAGGTAGGTAACTTTGAAACCCAGACAAAGTTGAACTCTGTGTCTTCACTGGAAAGTCAGTAACCTGTTAGAAAGCTTTAAAGGTAGGACCATAATGTTTAAATATGACATCCATCTCTCGAAGGAAATCTCAGCGCATTTGCAGATGCAGACCTTTTGTATGAAGATAAACTTGATGCAAGAAGGACACCATCATGGAGGGGTACACTATTTTCATAACTTATGACTAGCAAGAAGTAATGTTAATTCATCTGAGGGAAGTGAATATATCTGTTTTGTTGGAAAATCACTTCTATCTCACCTCAGTTGCTTTAACCTATGATGATTTCCCAAGGCTGTGCTTCCTGTGCACTGTAAACAGCTAAAAGAAAAATCATAGTACAGTCTGTAGCTGTTACCAGTTTCCGTAAACTTAGATTCAAATTGGTATTTGCCATATTGTATAGCACCCTAAGGCTTTTTAGATAAAATAAGCCTACGTGTCCAGCCTACTGGGGGCTCTCTGACTCCACTGTTCAATGCACAGGCAAAGGATGCCCAGGAGTGTACTGTAGCTATAATTTATTATTCTCACAGTGATTAGTGCATGTTGAACAGACAGCACAGTGATGCAAAGACATTAAACCTGGTAAATGAGGTTCCAACCCTGCTATCAATAATAGGTGGGCTATGCTTCTATATCATTATGATGCCATTTGATCGTAATGATATAGCCACTGATCATTTGAACTCTTAGGCTCTTCCAGAGAAACACATAGCAAGTTGTTTAAGCAGGCTAAGAACTTCCTAATTTTGACTGTTCTCTTTTAAAGATAATTTGGCCTTTCCACTTTATTACAATATTAACAGAAATCAGTGAATGCAGATCCCTGTAGTGGGAACACTGCACCTTCCAGAGCACGCTCAGTTACTTGTGCAAACAAAGATCACTGACCAGATTGTTTGCAGAAGGAAATAGCTTGCCAAAGCCTACAGCTGGCTTGAGAGTGCTGTAAAGATCATTGCTTTAGCAGTTTTCCATACTGGCTTCTCTTCTTCAATACAAAATCCTAATCCCAACACAGGTTCCCCTCTCTGTGGTTAGTGCATAAATGCTTATGCCTGAAAGAATAAATAGAGCATATATATTATTAGCAATATTCAAACTTTAATAACTTGTGTCTCTTAAGATATTTAGAAAACGCACTTAAATCCTGATGTTGTCAATGTGCCGTAGTGTTTTTTAAATAAGGATTGTGTGTTGAAATTGGGAACAAAGTAGAGAAATGCACTGTAATACTTTGATCTTATTGTTATGTTTCATGGTTTCGTGCATTTGGAGCACCATATTTAATGACTCAGTTACTAGGTCACATACCTCTGTTGATGTTGTTTTCTTCCAGAAGTCACTTTTTGAGTCTCAAGCTCAGAACACACCAGAAGGCACTAGGAGACACTAGAACATGTGCACTGGTACAACTGTTACTCTCCTGTCAGTGAAGTCTCCTTTATTAACTTGTGTTCTTTGAAAGCAAGTTCATCTCTTCAAAATCTTGTGCTGTAAGAGCACTTTTGTTGGGATTGTTTCCCCTATGTTTGCTTTCCTTCCTTATTACATTTAGTTGCCTTAAATTTATGTCTTTTATTAGTATTACAGATGCTGAAGAAATATAAAGAAACTTTTATCAAATTTGGTCCATATTTCTGCTGCAGTGCTCTCTAAGCATGAAGCTTAAATTTCTGTCTTAGGCTTCTAGGGCCAAATTATCAGTGGATAGAAGCTCATGTTACTAACCCTGTCTTGTCCCACTTCTTTCTGCTCTTCTACAAGGCAGTCACAGTCCTCAGATAATTTTCACAATCAAGTTGCATGCTTTTAGACAGACAGTAACTGAAGTTATGTAGGTGGCAGGATAACATTAGCCAGCAAGAAGTCATAAGTTGTCCTTCTGTTAGCATTTGGGTTAGCTCAGTTAGCAGTATCACCTGAGATGTCTGAATCTGAGGCTGCAAAGTTAAAATCTTCTAACAGGCGGTTGTATTTTGAATTGTAGTTCTCCTTTCTTCTGAGTCTGATGGTGCCAGGTCTGGTGAATGTGGTGGCTGTGGTAACACATCCCATCCAAGCTGCAACAATTTTTGACGAGTGACCAAACTTGTTTGTGGTCTAGTGTTATCATGGAGAAACTCGACACTTTTGCAGTTCACCAATTCTGGACGCTTCTGTTTTATGGCATAATTTAATTCATCCAATTGGCCACAGTACACCTCCAAATTAATGTTCTGGTTCCTTGAAAGCAATTTAAAATACTCAATACCTTTGAAATACCCCCTGACTGACAGCATAACCTTCCTTTGGTGACTATCTGCTTTTGGAGTGCTTTGAGCTGCTTCATCATGCTTGCTCCATGGTCTTTTTAGTTTGTCATTGTTGTAGACGATCCATTTGTCATTGCCTGTTATATGTTTCAAAAAGGGAAACATTTTCCTGTTCATGTTTTCATGTTTCATACGGAGGAAAGACACTGAATTTTCCTAAGCATATGCATTCCAACATAGGCCATGCCATGCCACTTTTAAACCCCATTTTTGTTCTTAGCAAATGAACAGATGTTGTCAAATGGCATCAACCCATGTTAGTAACTCCAGTTCTTTTCAAAATAGTGTCTTTCCAAGGAAATTCCTTTTTTCTCTCACTGAACAAACTTAGTATAAATTGTGCCTTTGTGCATTTAGGAGAAAGTAAATCGGGGATAAGTAATTGTTCAAAAAAGTAATACAATATACTCCTTTAGAAGCTGCTCTTTTCAGGCTAAAAGGTAAATTATCTCTTTCCACCTTCACTATGTGAAATTATCCACAAGAAACATGCCCTAAAGACTGAACCAATGCATCTATCTATCAGAGTTAATAGTGGGGAAAAACGTGATCTTGAAGGCTGAAAAGTACAAAGCAAATGTATGTTACAGATTGGCTTGACTCAATGTACTCAACAAAATTTGGCCTTGTTATCAACATGCTTTATTTGATATGCAGAGCTACTGCTTGCTTTTTGACACATGAAGATACTAAACATAATTTAAACATCCCATCTTATACTATGAGGCAAGACTTCTCATTGTCAGTCTCTTTAGATGTCTTTCATTTTAGCATTTAGATTTATAAGGATATAGATGAACTGGAGTGTATTCTCAAAGGGTTTTTGCAAATTTGTGTTTAACTGTTAATTCTGTTAAGAGTAATTCACAGGAGAATTAAAGGTGAATAGCTGCTCTCAGTGTATGAAGAAGTCTAAACCTGTGTTTTTTGAAATCACATTTCTAGATGTTGTTTTTGAGAGAGAAATATTTTGAATAAATTGACAGAATAAGCAAGTGATTATTCAGGGAATCACCTCTAGTAAGTAATTAAATGGTTCAAAACTTTTAACTTACAGAAATGTACGGCTTAATTCTTCTGAAGAAGACAGCACTTTCTGGTACATGGAGAGGACCTGTGGGGAGCATCAGAGGTGTTCAGCCCCCAGTGATCGGAGGTTTCAGCTCATTTATCAATGAAATAATATCCCTGAAAGTTTTTCCGGCATTCCAAAACTATGGCAAAGTTTGATTCAGTTACTGACCTGCTACCAGTGTTGCAGCAGCAGTGTGTCGTATTTCATGAGTGGGTTGCACTGGGATTTCTTAGAGTTTGCCTTTTAGGTTCAGCTTGGTCCTGCCTCCTGTCCAGGTAATTTTGGATAACATGTCAGCTCCAGGCTTCTAATCAGTCAGCTCTGCGTGTAGTCCTGAATGGTTACAAGTGTAAGAGCCTGGTTTTGATCCTTATCAAAATACCTTCTATTCAGCATCCGTGCATTGTTTCACTGTGGAGTAGAGGTTTGTGTGTGTGAGGACTTCATTTATGATAGTCTGTGAAGAACTTATCTGAGGGTTCTTATTCAGCAAAGATTCAGCCTTATTTTAAATACCTAATTCCTCTATAGAATAGATACTTTTATTCTGAAAATATATTTGTTGGAAAATACCAAGTATAGTTATTTGTACTTCATGTGAGTTTGATTTCTCTTTCCTGTGTGACAAGTTCTCTGCAATCTCACTAGGTAAGGTATAGGTAGTGTGGGATGGGTGCTTGCAGTGTTTTGAAGGAAAAAAACCCACCTAATAGAAGCTTAGTTCTGCAATATTTGCTAAGATGAGCAATCTGATTGATGTCATTTACTTATTAAAGGACTAGGACTGAGCTTTGAATGCTGTAACCTTCAGATCATGAACAAAGGAGTTTTTAATTTATTTAAAAAAAAAACCACAACAAAACTAAAACCAAACAAAAAATGTAACCCCTTGCTGAGAACAAAGAGGAAATTCAACAGGGAAATGTTCCCTTTTGTAGTATCCCGGATTTGTATTTCACCTGACACCTGCACAACACTAATGATAAGACTGCACTGACTGGTATATAGATGAGTGTAGTTCAGATGTTGATCATTAGAGATGTATAGAAATACAGATCAAAGACTTTAATAAAAAGTTTCTTTCATCATGTACATCAGTAAGTCAACATTACCTGCAACTCTGAAAACACCAGTAAAAAGGTAATAAACTCCAGTCAGAAGGGGTTCTAAGGATATGTCTGCCCAGTGAAATGGGTCAGTGGGTTCTTTGCTCTCGTGCTTGTCTAAGCTTTTAAGTCCTTCATTACAATGCACTGACATGCAGGAGGTATTTGTGGGGGACCTGAAAACATTAATGCAGAGAGATGTGAGCTGGATAGCCTTGCGCAGGACAGTGGGACTCTGCCTTTTGGCTCTGGAACAGGATAGATGAAACTTTGCTTTTGGGTGGTTTACATGTGCTTTAAATCTCCAGGGAGCAGAGGAGAAGGATACAGTGGTGATCAAACAAAAAAGGAAATTGTAGCATATACCTGTTGTTTATAGCACTATAGAAAGCAAAAACCTGTATAGTGTATGTCCATATGAACAGTGTTTTGCTAGGAGTCAAAACTCAGGCAGGTTTGTTGGGGGTGAAAGAAGGAAAGGTATGCCTGTGATGTAAGGTTAGATCAGACACAAATTCTACTTTGCTTTTTCTGGAACTTTTTTGCTACATTTTTGTATTTATCTGCATATCATTAATTGCTTAGAAACCTGCTGGAAGGCAGTGATCAAGACTATTTAGAACCACACTGATGTAAATTCATAGTAACCATGTTGAAGGCAACAGTTCAGCAGCAGGTTTGCACTGCAGAGCAGCATTGCTGTGTGTGTACTGCTGACCTGCTGTGTAAGCTCATTCAGCTGCTAAATGGGGACAAATGTTTTTTCCCTTTTGAATAATGCCAGTAATGTGCTCCTGCATCTCTCGGAAGAAGGTGAAACACAAGGCAAAGCTTAGTTTACTTCCAAGCTCAGCTCCGCAAGTGGTAGTACCTCTGCTGAATTGGAAGGAACTTAACAGATAAACTCAGTCATTATAATAAATCTGGCTTTAGGTCATATCGATGAAATAAAAATTCTGTAGTCTTCTAAGAGAGAATGCTGGTCAAGTGTTGAATCACTCTGTTCAAACTTGTTTTAATATAAACAAATAAACAAAACCTAGCAATGGCTTAAGTTTATATCAGTAGGCTTTATGGCACTTCAAGTCTCATCAATGTAACACCAAGTTTTTACCAAGAGACTATTATTTATCCCTTTACATAAATTTTTGCAATACTGTCTGGATAATAGGACTAATTCAGATCAGATTTATACTGGTGAGTGATTCAGTAGTGCATAGAACTACTGGCATTTTTGATTGTGGACTTGTGGCCTCAGTGCATGCTTATGATAATTGATGCCTGTTTTAATTTTTGCCCTGTTTGCTCTGTCCTGCCTTTCAGTGTTGCTCATGGTATGATGAAGCCTATGTTGAACTGTATAAAACCTTGAAGTTTAGGGCTTGTGAAGATTAGACAATCAAGTTAATCGAATCCCTTATGTTGGTTTATCTGTGAGAAGGAAGAGAGTGCAGACAGAAAAACCCCAAGGCCTGCGTATGACAATAAGATGCAGGAAAAAATGCTGTTTTACTGTGTGTTTGAAAAGTTGAGAGAAATTGATACCAAAATCTGCACTCAACAAAAAAAGGGTTTGGCAGTGCTTTCAGTGTCAGTATTGCTTTAAAATGAGCTTTTCAAATCTATATTTAATTAGACAGTCATTGTACTGTGTGCTAAATAGACACTAATTATTAAACATGGGATTTATTGAAGTATAATGGATGTATATAAAACTCTAATTTACTTAGGCTGAGTAAACATGTTTTAAATGATCAATATAACCTCATATGCAAGAGCTACTGTTGTGACTAAAATATACCAGCATTCAGAAGCCATGATTATCTTACTGTTTTCTAATATGATTTTTCTTAACAAAACATACCTCAGCATTGTGTTTGTATATGTGATTCACTGTAACATCAGGAGTATTACCTATTTGTGGAACACATGTACCTTATACACTTTTTCAGTTGCCATTGAATTCTTGAAGGCAGCAGGTGAACCCATAGTTGATAAATTCAGGATTTCTTTCTTTGATCATCTTGCTTAAAAATTCTGGTTAGTAAAGTGCTTGGCAACACTGCAGGCTGAAACTTGAAAACGACATTTTGCTACACTTTCCTTCCTCTCCCATCTTCCCTGGCACGTAGACACACACAAATACACAACATGATCTAGTGCTCACCCAAGTGCTGCATATTTCAGCGTTGTTGTCTTTTTTTGCTTTATCTGTCTCCGGAGTAAAAGGACAGCTTGTGATCCAATAAAATGCATTTTGAGTTTTCATGATTTTGAGAAAATTGAATGCTGTTTAAATGAGCTTTTAAGGTCAATGACCAAATTTGATTTAAAAACTATAGCTAAACTAAATAAGTCCAAATAGCTCAATTTCTCTCCTAACTGATTTGGTTGCAAAGGTCTGCTTTGAGTATGAACGTTCAGGAGAATGTATTGACTTAGAAGGAGGTGTATCTTACTGATGGGGAATGGAAGCTGCTCTTTGACTTAGAAGCCTCTAATGGTAGATCCTTACTCAGGTTAAATCCTTCTCAGAATACAGTATGATCTATTTAGTGTCTGAAAATGGTCACAAATAAGAGTCTGGGGGAATTAATCTAACATATCAGGGTCTTTCTAGGAGGATTTTCTATCATGTGCTGCTGCATGTGGGCATCCATTTATTTTTACCAGAGTATCCAAGAGATGTATACTTGAGATATGAGTTCTGGTAAAAGGGAAATTCTAGGCTTTTCTTGGAAGAGCTCTCAAACAGTCCCTGTCAGTCTCTTATCTTGAGCATTAAAAAAAAAAGCTATCAATAATTACTAGGCTATATTTGGAAGATTCAATTTCTGATGTAAGCAGGAGACCTGGCAATAAAAAAAAGAGTTTGCATTCTGCCCAGAATAAATATAGCATTTCCAAGTGCTTTGCTCCTTCTCCTTGCAGTAGAGCTCTTTGTCTTTTAATGCTGCTTTTAGCAGGTTTGAAGATTCTCCTTTCAAGTTCCCCCCCCCCTTCCTGTTTCTTGCTAGGCTCTCAGAGTTGCTTCTTTTGTTTAGTTTGAGAGTGATTTCATTATTTCATGAAATGAAGCATCCCTCTGAATTAGTCAAGAGTCAAAGTACCATGAAAGTGCATATAAGTGAGCTTGTAAATAAGAGGTAAGTTACCTGACTGCTTAACTAACTGCTTTACTGAGTTGGGACCAAATGATGGTAGTGAAATATGACTATGTGGATTTGAACTGACTTACTTTTGATCATAATTTCATTTTCTGGCATGTTCAGGTGATGAACAGCCTTTTTAATGCACATCTTCTGATCCTCTCCATCACAGGCACTAGGGACTGATGTGTTTTATGCTCACTTCTACTGGTTCAGTATTTGCTTCATCTTGTGTCCAAGCATCCTAAATGAGTTGGTTTAACAGATCTCATTGAACATTGGTATTAAGAATACAAACTCCATCTTACCTAATCATCTTTTAGGCCAAAAGATGCAGGGTCAGAGCTGATGTAATTCTTAGGAGGTTGAGGCAAATTTGGCCCTTAGTTGCTCATACTGCTGTTGGCTTTAGACTTCGCCTTACTCTCATATCCTGTTCTTCATTCCTTTAAGACTTGATGGCTTTAGTTAGACACATTACTTTTGCTAGCTGAAGTAGCTTCTTCATCTGATGGACAATTAGCCTTTAAGGAAAAGGAGAGCACAGTTTTTGAAACTGTAATATGTTTTATCTCTGGGTCAACACAGGGAGAGAGATTGCCTTGAAAGGGACCTGTGTCAAATCAAAGAGATCAGAGTAGCCATTGCTGTATTTTTCTGATAGTAAAAGAATTTCATTCTTCTATCCATCTTTGTGTAAGTCAGGATGCGGTGTTGCTCAAAGAAGGAATTTAGCAGAAAAGTTTTTGGAGAGCACCAACTTTTCTATACATCCTACATATATAACAACTCAGAAAAAGAGCATTTGAGACTTCAAGGTAAAGGTGTGAAAAGTAAAACAAGTTGTGATAATGGTGTGATGGCAGAATTATCCTGAGTGCTCTAAAGAGTGCAATTTCTGCTTGTAAGGAGCACTGGAAAGTATATTAAAAACAAAGCTAACACAAAACGTCATAAATCCAACCAAGTTAGAACTGAATCTTAGGAAGATTCATGCCAATTTAGAAGGGCAAAGAGTCTGCCCTAACTGATGGCAGCGGTCTGCGCTTTAAAGAAATGACATCATAGCCAAAAGGTCTTGAGGAGTTTCTTGTGATACATGAAAAATGGGGTAGGTGTCAAAATAAATATCTTCTATAGCTTTACATAGTACTTAAGATCTGAGGAATGGTCTTGATAGCTGTGGGTAAGAGACTTTAGGAGACCTTAACTCTACTCTTAGCTATCAGAAGAGCTCAGTAAATCAGCTGGCCCTCCTATGTCTTGATTTTCCTTTATAGGAAATATAGTGTGAATAATGATGCCTACCTCTTCACAAGATGATGCAGTGGTATAAGGTGTGCAGTATAGAGAGTGGACAGGGGTCTGGCAGTTCAGAAATTGTTCAAAGCCAGCATTGCTCATGAATAACTGCCATTCTTCCTCTTGCTATGAAAGATGCAGTTTGAAAAAAGGGGAATCTGCAGTGTATTTTCAAGTTTTTGTTGCATGAGCCAGTTGGGAGCGACTTATCCATGCTAAATTCATACAAGCCAGGCTTTTTTTTTGTATTCAAGGTACCTTTACCTTGTACGCTGCCAGTAATTGCTTTCATCTGTTGTAATTCTGCTTTATGTTGCTCATTGCGTTTCTTCTGGGACAGTGGAAGTGAGGCAGCCTTTCACCTGCTCAGTCATTTCCAGGAGTTGTGGAATAATGCCTTATAGTGATTTCCTTTTATCATATATCCAGTAGTGCAGGGTGAAGCATTAGACAGGGAGAGGAACAACTGAGAAATAAGCTTGTGAATGTGCATCTTAAGTCCTTAAAAAAAAAATTCAAAGGAAATTGTTTTTATGTAATATATCCTCAGAGGGACAGCACTTTAGCAGTGTGCTCATGCAAGTCATCACTAAGGTGACAATAGTCTAATGATATATTAGTAATATATCACTGGAATGCTTTCACACTATTGATCTATTGGAGATCATAAACCATAGAGAAGGGCAGCAGTCTTGCAGATTGAAGTGCCTGGTAAGCCCTTTCCAAGCCTTCTCAAGTTATTTTATGCAGAGAAGCCATCAGCAAAATGTTGACATTTTTCCATTCCTGTGTGCAGTTACATGCATGCGTACTTGTGGAGAATTGGTGGGGAGGGAGATTCTTGCCATGAAGATTCCTGATTTTGACGGCGGATGTTGCAGGCTCTGTATGTCTTCAAACAGTGCAGGGACTCCAGTTAAATTGGATTGTTGGCTGACAGTCTGGGCCTTAGGACAACTGTAAATGCTTAGGAGGTTATTTATTTTAATGCCTCTGGAAGACACCATGAAATGTCTTTGAGTCTTGACATCTCAGTCTGCACAGACTGTGCCATATGACATCCCTGCAGATGTTACGATACTGGGAAAAAAAGTTCTGTCTCCATGGCAGTACGTACAAGCTGCTTTTCTGGTGTCAGTGTGTGGTTACACTGTAATGACACAAGCTTTCTCTCCCTCTCTGGAGATAATTTTAAAGATTATACAATAAAATTAAAACATATCTTTTTTCACCATCCTGATGTCTACTACCTTGTGTACGTTGTCCGTAGTGTCAGTAGTGCACTTGCAGAGGAAATGAGTTTGCTTTTATTTAGGCTCACACTACCTTCCCAGTTCTTGCACCACTGCCTCAGAAAACTCAATAAACCCAGCCTGGGTAACCTTCAAGATAATGTCCTAGAAATGAGTGCCCTGAGGTCTGAGATCAACCTGAGCGTAACAAGGTTTCTTTCAGCAATTCCTGTGCAGATGTTGTATCCGTAGTCAAATCATTATCACTTGATGTTCTCACAGTTGTTTGTTTTCATTTTTTTACAATTACATCGTTACTTCCCGGGGATGCACCAGCTTTTTCTTTGTGTGAATTGTGTCAGGCAGTTGTTCCTGCTTGCAAGCACTGCAACCATGCAAATTATGGCAAACCTCTGCCATGGGTTTGAGTTTAAGTTGGCATTGACTTAAAGATTTTTGCAAAGCTGAGTTGAAGTGAATGTTGAATAGAAAGGGAAGATGGTGTCAATCGTATGGAAACAGATTTTTTTCAATGTTTTATCAACTTTGTTAGAATAAATGCATTGTGAACCTAGGACTCACAGCCACAAACCAGCCAAGAAAGCTATCCCAGGAGTATTAAGGAATTTAATGGCAGCAAACATTTTGCCTGAAGAAGTAAATCCTGCCCACTTTATGATGGAGAACAGAAGGCAGAGAATTCTGCAGTGGTTAGAATGTCACTAGGTTTTGTGCATCCTTTATCAGCACTGTAAAAGGTTACTGGGGTCAGAAATACTTGCCTTGAAGTATTTTACAAATCTAGGACCAAATTCTTGGCTATATGACTGCAAATACAGTATTTCCATTCACTGGATCTTACCTATTGATAAAGTTTAATGCAATGTTGAATTTTGATCATAACCAGAGAAGAGTTTGGCTGTTTACAGAGAAAACGAAAAGCATAACCCTCCACTATGTATGGAAGTTGGATTGCAATTAAAAGCCCAGATTGTGCCCCAGCAGCCCCTGCATGAGAATTTGTAATGACAGATGTGCCATGCAGTCCACTATACTTTCCCTTTGTTGGAACTTCCCTATGAGATTTAATGTGAATTTAAAGACCATGTGTCTGTGAAGACTGACTGGGATTTAGGGAATGGTTTGGGGTTTTTTTGGTTGGTTGCTTTTTGTTTGTTTGGTTGGTTTTTGCTTGTTTGTTTTTGTTTGTTTCTACTTTGTGTCATTTTTATTGCACTAATCCATTTGTATGGAGACCATCTGGCCCTTCACCTCATAAGCAGTCTGCCCTTGTCTCTATGGCATTGTGGGTTCTGTAGATATGTTTTGCTCTATGCCTTTCTGAGCACAGATTAATTACACTGTAATTCAAAGTAGATGGACTTTTAAAGCACTGGCTTCATTAGAATGTATCTGCTTGAAGCATACCAAAGTAAAATACACTTATCTGTATGCTAATAAGTTAACCTGAGCCCTTCAGAGCATGTAAAATAAGTTGGGTTTTTTAACCTGATGCTATGAAAATGTATGTTATTTAAAAGCATTCATGTCAAATCTTTCTATTTAAATAGCTTCCCCTAGCCCTAGTGTAAAAGAAACAGCTCTTGCATCCATCTGGAGTCAAAGCACCCTTTTTTGTGTTTTAGAATGAAAATCAAATTGCATGGGCTGGGCTGCACTGTGAATTGCTTTAATGCTCCTTTCTAGCCTCACAGATACCTATAACACTACGTTAGTAGGTAGAGCAAAGCATTCTCTGCGAGTGTTACCCAAACAGCATTTGACACTGGTCTGATTTATCTTGATTTGGCATCATGTTGATTCACACCTGTGGCTGTAAAGTTAGACTGGGGAAATAAATGGCAGTGTTTATTCTTGATTCACAGAAAGTCAAAAGATAGTGTAAAAATATAAATGTATTATAACATGCGAGTCAACACATAATCTTAATATTGTGTGCTAAGTTAGAGCTGTATCCAGAAGCTAGAAAGAGCCAGCCTTTTTGTCCTAAATAATGTAAGACACTTTGTGTCAGGCAAGAGAGCCCTCAGCCAAAGTGGCTACATAGTAAATCAGGAGTAGTGGATTGAAAGAAAAATTTCTATTATCATTTTATAAATGAAACTAGAGACCAGAAAAATGAAATGGTCAGCCTAAGGTTGGGTAAGGAGGATGAGGCAGAGCTGGGAACTGATACCAGATCTTGGGCACCACAATCATTTTTCCTACTTGTTCAACAGTGATTCCTATCACAGATCTTCTTTCCTGCAGCTGACCAGTTTACTGGGAGATGTTAAAGAGAACAAATCACCCAATCACTTCCAGGAGTTTCTCTTGAGAATTCCAAAGGTTCTGGTTTAGAAAAATTGCTGAGTCCATCATTAAGGTAGCACAGAGAAGAATATGCATATGCATTTTAGTCTCACTGACTTCCTGGTTTGAATTTTTCTTTTGTCTCTGCCTTGGTGGGGAAAATAAACTGTTAATAGTTTTTTTTTGTTTGTTTTACTATGCATCAAATACTTTTAGGTCCAAGTAAATTATTAGCATCCACAGCATCCTAAAGGAATGAATTCCACAGTGCAACTGAGTGGAGCGTGAAGCACTATTTGCTTATTTTAAATATACATGTGGATAATTTTACTACTTCCTCTCTAGTTTTTCTGTCGATAGACAGTGAGCAACCATTTCCTTTCCACCTTGCCTGTGCTGCTCACAGCTTTATATTCCTCTTCAGTTTGCTCCTTCCCAAGATGAAGGGCACTTTATTTAAATATTCTTGAGGTAACTTTAATCATCATTGTTGTTTTCCCCTCTACATCAATTTTAGCAAATCCTTTTAAGGTAGGTGAGAAGCAGAGCTGCACAAAATACCGAAATTGTGGACTCACCATGAATTTATTCAGTGCCTTTAAAGATGCTTCCTGTTCTGTTCTCTGTTCTTTCTTAATTCCTGATGTGCTATTTTCTTTCGCTGCTATTGAGCATTGAGCTGACATTTTAATTGAACTATTATAGCTTCAAGATATCTTTTTTTTTCCCCAAATGCTAATAGGTTGCCAGATATCATCAATCCAGGATTGCCTTTCCTCTTATGCGCATCACTTCACATGTATCAACACTGAATTTCATTGGTTTTTTTAATTAACCCACTCTGTATTATCAAGTTCATTTGCCTATCCTTTGCAGTTAGATTTCACCAGCTTGAATGTCTTGCTGACTTTGTCATCTCACTTTTCCAGGAACGTAGGAGACTAAGCTATAAGGCTTCTAATTTTATTAAAACAAGAAGAAGCAACCAAGAAACCCACCAAACTTAAGAGAGAGCCTATCTAGAAAACCTGTTAATTCAGAACTGAGGTTGCTCACCCGAGTTCTGTTCCATCACTAGCTCACTATGATGAGTTCAGTCCTGCTTTGTACAGAAGAACACGTGGGTGGATGAAACCTATCTTACCCCAGTTAGCAAATAGCAGCCAAATATTTACTGAGTTACTTAAACAACTTGATTAAATGAACAGAATATTAAAAAGACAAATAACAGGGGGAATATGTAGAATGAAATCATTCAACCAGAAAAATTTTATCTGCCATTCAAGGAATAGGCTTTTGGCATTAGAGTGTTTACTAATTGGATTTACTATAGCAGTGATTACGTAGTCTCTCAGGTTTCTGTACTACATCATTCACCTCCTGTCTGAATGAAATCTGGTGCTTATGGAAAGATTCCCATTTCCTTCAAAGAGAGTTGGGTCAGGCCTCTCTCTTGTAAGAGGTTTTTATAAGACCTGAATGGTATAATCTTGTTTTCCAGCTAACAAATATTAGAGTAGCTTTTATTTCTTTTTCTGTGCTTTCAGAAGATGGCAGACAGATTATGTAAAAACTAGTTTGATAATTTTCTATTCCAAGTACTCACAGAAGATCTGTGAAATTATAAAACCTGTCACCATAACCTGAATTTTCAGATTTCAGGTTGGATTGGAAAGGTTTCACATAGTTCAGGAATGAATTAAGAGCTATGATTTGTGTTAGAAGCAACAAGGTACTGTATAAAACAGTATTTTTCTCCAGCATGCTTACAGTAATTTCTTCTATTGAGCTTCTTCAAGCTTAAAACAAAGTGAGTTATCACTCCCTGCACCTAAAACAAATCTCATATATAAATTGATTTGATTGATGACATGCCAGATTCCAAGGAAAATTCTTCATGGACTTATTTTTTATGATTACTGTTGTTTTTTTATAAATTAGCACAGGAAATACAATGGTGAAAATTAGCACAGGAAATACAATGGTGAAAAGAACTTTCCAGCTTCCTTCTCCAGCTGAATTAACTTGAGGGATTCTGGACCAATTTGGGTCTGGATCTGTGCACTCCTTTCCTGTTGCACACCCAGACATATGATGGAGCGTTTCCCCTACATGCTCAGAGCTCAGGGGGCTGGGGAGGCTGGCTGCAATCCCTGCTGGAGCTTCCCTGCAGAACAGAAGCCTTATCAACTCTTCACAGTCCATGGTAAAGGTGCAGCACAAAGGCACTTGTGCTGGATGGATGGGACAGGTGCTATTGCTTTTTTCTGTCTGAAGTGAGGTTATATGGCGGTCTGGGGGCTGCTTACTTCTGAAAGCTGACATAGTGTCCAGGCAGAGAAACAAAAAGCTTGTTTAACAGACTAATTAGGAAGCAACCCATGTTTTAAAACCTTCTCTGATCCCTGACTCCATAATTAAATGCTTTTTCCCTAAAGTAAAACATTCTCAATTCTAGCTCTTCTCAAGTGTTACCAGTACTCCCTTGTCTACTCTCTGTAACTGTTTCTCCGTTTTTTGCCTTTTTCCCCTCAGTACCCAGTCTGAAGTGTACCGCTTGTGATGGTTCTCCCTTTACCCATCACTTCATAAATATCAAGTCTAAATTTGAGACCTGTGAATTTTGAGTGGTACTTTGATGTTTTACAATTATTCATACTTTATATATTGATACTGTACTTCTCATTCAGAACATCTTCCATCTCTCTTATTCCTATTCCTGTTCTCCTTTGATCTGTATCATTAGTGAGTTCTCATTCTCTGTGTGGATACTTCCCCCCCACACTTCTACAGATCTTACCACTTCACTATTGATTTTCTCTTCCCTTTTTGTTTGAGATGCTTTCTTTATCCTTTTGGTTTGGATTTTTTTCCTTTTTTCAACTAAACTGGAATTGTTTTTCTTCTACCTACTTGATCAAGTATCTTTCCCTTAAGTCATTTTACCTAGAAAGCAGCCAGTCAAAATGAAGCAGGCAAGAATACGATCAGTTCCAGGGGAATTTTAATTTAAAATGAAATCACAGGAAAATGCCCAAGAAATAAATTATCAGAACAGAGGCAAAATATTCATGTTAGTTTGAGAACAGTCTGATGTGAAGAGGTTTTTGATTCATAGTTTTAACTTTTTTCTTCTTTTTTTTTCTTTTTTTTTTTTTGTGGGGGGGGATAAAGGGGAAAAATATTTTTAAAGGTGTTCAGGAAAGAAAATCCATTATAGATAGCCAAGAATCTTTCAACTCTTCATTCAGGATTTCGATTGTATTCACTTGTGTTCCTGGTGATGTTCAAGTACCTCACTAGGTCCACTAAGAGAAATATTTCCTGATCTAATTCTGGAGCACTTTCTGCTGTTTGTTTGCTTGCTTTTGCTAAAATACATATTTTTGTCTTTAGGACTGGTCTTGCATGTGGAGAGCTGTGCAGCTCAATATCTAATCAGTCTTCTAGAGGAAACATAGCTAGAAGCCAACATCGTCCCTTGGCAGGCAGGTTGTATTATCTCAAATATTTGTGTCACTTGGCTAGGTGACCATGTAGAAGACATTGCTGCTCAGCTACTAGCACTGGGCTGAGCCAGAGCCCAATCTCTACATCTCTGCCTGTGTCTCTTTCTTCTCTGCCTGTGTCTCTCCATCAGTCTCTCTGCCTCTCCCTTCTCTCTCTTCCTCAATGCCTCCCACCACATCTCTCCCTGTCACCTCTGCAGGACAGTGGCCTTGCACTAGCTTTGCCTCCTGTTGCTATAATAGTTTAGGAACTCACTGTGCCTGATTTTCTGGGCAAGTTACATCATGATATGCTGTTGTCTACCAGATCAAGATGACATTTGGAGACCGTGACTATTTCTCAGAGACAAGGTTTCCTGGCAGAGAGAATTAAGCAGACTACAAGAGTGTCTTTTATAGCCCAGTATCATGCAGATGTAGGATCACAGTTGTCGTTTCCACAGATTTTTTGGTGGGCGGATGATTTTAAGCAAATCACTTAATTACTCTGTGCTTTGGTTCTCATCTTTCAAATCAACAAGGTTAAGTGCTCTTCTGTATTTCATTAGAGGAATCTGAGCTAGACGCATCCAAAAATGTGTTGATATTGCAGTGCTGGATTGTTGGAGGCCATACAAATACCTAACATGGACTGTAAATTTTAACTGATAATTATAAAGGATTTTTGCTTAATGTCTAGGACTATTTTATTTTATTATGGCTATCACCCTTGCCAAGAGTTACCTCATGCTATGAGAGATATTAATCTATGCATAAGAGAAGTGGTGGATTATCAGGCATCACTGACCTGATAATGTTACAGAAAGTGTTGACCCTTTTGTAGCAACCACTGGAATAAAGGTTTATTGCAGGGAGTCAGCTCAGAATTGCAGGCAGCATCTTCTAGAGTGAAGGGGTCCTTCAGCAAAGTCAGACAGACTCTTCAGGTAGCCTGCTTGTACAGTCTGCCATAGCATTTGACCATTTTTGTCCTTTCTTCCTCCATACCTCAGTTTCTGTTTCTTCTCACCAATCAGAATATTCACGGCCTGCTGATACAATTAGGAAAATGGAACATGCTGTTCAGAGGTATTGATCTAGCACTTTCTAATAACGTTAGCGATGTTTAATTTCTTATTGTCAGCTTTCATCCTGCTTAAGAAATCAATTCACTATTGTCTCTTCTCCGTTATTCAATTGTCTAATGAGCTACCTTGCAGTCCACTCAAAATCAAATTTTTATCATGAATCGTTGTAGGAATGGAGAGTACATGGACTAATGAACATGAGAAATATCCCAAATCCACAGTAGGTGGGATGCACTTCCCTTCAATTAGAAATATTTTTTTTTCTCTTAAAATAATTAAGACAGGTTTTCTGTATTTTCACTAAATTCCACAAGATGTTTGCTGTAACTTGTTTTCTCTTGTTTATGATTCATATGTCATCCAATCTTCTCTAAGTAGAAATTTTTCTTGAATTTCACTGTAAAAGTGATACCTCTCTTATTTTTCCATTCTTACCTTTCTCATTCCACACCAAATTAGTCTTAAAAAGCAAAGACAGAGTGATCTTGTAGGAGAGAAAAATATAGTCAGAATATATCTCTTTACTCTGTTTTTTTACTGTCTTACACTAAAGCAAATGCTCTTGCTCTCTAAAGCAGCTACCATAATACTTTGCTTTGGACATCCCAGAGCGCAGTCATCCTGACCTTCCCTTGCAATTTCTCAACACTGCCAAGCTACAGATGATGATTATACAGGTAAGAAATAAATGCAGCTATTCTTACTTGTTTATAGGTTACCTGTCTACATGTATTTGTTGTTCCACGTAAAAGGCTATGAGCTTGCTGTTGCTACTCTTCTTTTCTAGTTCAGATTCTGTGGGTTCTAGGTTTCATAGAACTGGGGTCTGCAGATTAATCCTGATTAATTGGCTGAAGAATAGAGTGTAGGAGGTGGCTTAAGAGGAATAGAATTTTAAGAGAAATTAAACATATTATTCAGTGCAGGTAAAGTAGGCTACTCTCAGAATTCTAAAGAAGGTAAAAGCACTGTTTTTAAATAGTTCTCTGAAATAGAATGTTAAATCAGGTTTTTTTCATGTTTATTAATATATAAACTTCTTTTAAAGCAATATCACCTCATTGAAAAATAACTTACAGTGCATGTATATTATGCCAAACAATTATTTTGTAAAATTTATTTTCATTGCAAATAATGCTGTTAGGGCATTCTCAAGTTTCAACTCAAACTTGCCTTGCTTTTTAATATTAGCTGAAGACAAAAGGCTCCATATTCCTGGGCTCACAGCTGAATGAACCAACTTTATAAGCACAAGAAAAAGAATAATATTCTTCAGGAAAAATGCACCTGAACATTTTCATTTGTGTATTAAATAATTAATCACTTTGTATATTAGGAAAACTGTAACATGAATCTTAATAATGTCGTACACACTCAGCTGTTGCTTTCATCTATTTATAAATCAGCTAACACCATAGCCATTCTATTTTTGCGACTTGCCAGATAGTAAAGTAAGAAGTTTACTGCAGTTCTGCAATAAGAAGGGAAGTAATGACCTGGGAGGCACAAGGGTGAATGAGTTAATGAGTGAGCAGTTTGAGTTTTCTCATTGGTTTTAACCTTGTATAAATTTAATAGCTTCCCTTTAAATGCATCTCACTGAGAAAAAGCAAAGTCTAACTGAATGGCATCATGTTGAAAGCTTTATATCTTTATTTAAATTGAATGTTATAGTGTATCTAGTGTACATCTATAGCAAATACCTTTATTTCAGACTTTTTTACCCTTTCTGGGCTCGGTGTTAGCAGGAAGGAAAGAAACTGCAGCAGTATTATCTGTCAAGGGAAGAAACTGTGGCTATGTGAAGTATGTAACTTGTGATGTTTATTAGCTTATATAGACTATAATGTACAAGTATAATAACTCAAGCATGGCAATAGCAAATGTGATTTTCAGTTATGCTTGTCTATGGTAATATCATAATTGCATCACATAATATTATGTTGATTGGCAATGGTAGACACTTAAACTCATCAGTGTTCAATCAAGGTAAATATTAGCAGTACAGCAAAATGGTTATGATGAGCACTCTTGGATCCTCAAGCTCTTGCACTCTGAGGTGCAGAGGACCCTTCTGCTGGCCCTTGGTCTATGCTTAAAGTACAGAGGCCTTAGGGAGTGTCTTGCCTAACGTGTTGAGATGGCTTGGAGATGTTCACCTTCACAGGAGCTGCTCCTCATGTGCTGGGATTTTCAACACTGATTCTCTTCTGATCCCATCCCACAGTCTCTGAAGAGCTGTTTTATCCTGCAGTCTGTGGCTTTCCATACCTCCTTAGTTGCTCCCAAAAGGAGCAAGAAGCTGGGAAATCTGTATGAGAAATAGTCTACGTGGGGATACTGTGCATGGTTACATATAATCAGTTAGCTAGAATAATACAATAATACTTTCTAAATAAGAAAAAAGAACATTTAAGTGTTTAGGACTTTTACACCTGAATTTTTTGGGAGAGGCTGG
>NW_010205212.1:5313-57763 GCF_000695765.1 Mesitornis unicolor | reverse complement strand
TATTTTAACAGGATTTTAAAATACTTTCTTTCAGATGTTAAATATATGTTAATTATTGTCTCAGGGAGTACGTTTTGATTTGTAATGTCTATTGATTATTGGTGTTGGAAAAACATCTTCAAAGGATGTCACGCTATTTGGCCTGGATGACCTCTATAGCTTTGGAGGACTGGTTGTAATATTCATAACTAAAACCAAACATCATCCATATTAAAAGCCAGCTGAAGCATATGTGTCTAATTAAACAGTGAAGTGAGCTTTGGCATGTTTCTGCAGCTGAAGCTGTTTCTTAGAGAGACTTATACTCTGAATTTATCTTTATTAAGGCCTTGTCCAAATGATAAATATATGCTGCCTGCTTGGTATCTGCCACTTGGAGATAAATCACTTTAGGATTGATTTGCTAACAGCTTTCTTCACTGTGTGTCCTGCCGCCCAGGAGGACACGCTGGAGCTCTTCACGGAGGCACACAAATAAGCTGAGCTGCTGAGAGAAGAAAGCTAACAACGGTGTGACAGAGCACTGCGTGCTCACTGGCACAGATGTCACTGAGACTGTTGTGATTTAAAACTTGTGGAAATGCACATATTACTAGAATTTTGCGCGGGGTCTACTGGCAACCTCGTTTCAGGCTTGTTCTGCTTGAGCGCAGGGCTGGAATACACTTCCGACCTTCCCATTTCCTAAATTATAAAATAGCGTATGCAGAGGAGCCCAGTTTTGCAATCCTAGTGGTGATAAACCACTGTGCTATAAAACAGGCTAATCTGGAGCATGGATTTCATGCTAATTATTGGGTAACTTAAACAAAAGCTTTTGCACTATGGAGCTCTTCAGGGCAGAGATTGCTTTTGTGACGGGATGAAGTAAAATCCAAAATATTACTGCTTCCAAATATTAGGAGCTATACTATTTGCTCCTAAACTCAAATTCATTTGTATTGCTGTGGTTCATCTGTTCTATGTGCAGAAAGGCAGACAGACAGATGCAGCTGCAGTGTGGGTAACTGGGTAAGGGAGATGGCTTGCGCAGCAATGCCGAGGCTCACGGGGCAGCGCAGGGCAGCAGGAGGCAGCAGCCCGTCCTGGCACAAATCCACCCTCTCTGGCAGTTCAAGCCAGGGGCTGAACTGGCACCTCAAGCAGCCTCTGTAGGGCTCACAGGCTCTTCCACCTAACATCTATGAGATTTTTAGTTTTCTTTTGAGGAGTAGCAGCATGACTCTGTTGCTCTGTTAGTATAAATAGAGTCCGAGTGCTTTGAAAGAAAGGAGGGACCCATTGCGAAAGACCTCACAACTCGCACTGGCATTGACACAAATGAGCCTCAAGTATGTTCTTAAAATTAGCAGATGCTGAAGTGCTCAGTGGAACTGGAATGGTACAAGTCATGTGTTTAAACTCCAGTGGTTCAGTAAGTTTTTAGCTGACTCTGAGTCTAAAAAAGCATTTATGGAAATGATCCTGAAAGCTGATAGAATTGAGTTTGAGATCTCTTTGAAATTTTGAAGCTGCATAGTACTAGTTAATAGAAATATAGTCTTGCCCTAAAACATTGGTTTTAAAAAGCCTATTACGTTTTATAAAATTCCTTGGAGATTTTCCGTAATGGTATTTAAACTGGTGTATACTGCAGTGCTTGATGGGCCTGTGCTGTAGCCTGACTTTCATGTCAGTACCAGCCCTGCGTTAGTCACATTGTTTCTTGGAGAAGCAAGAATTACACTAAAGTGCAGCAATTTTCTATTATATACAAACAGAACTTAAGAAACCACCTCTTTACCCTAAAAAAGCCCCTGGAGCCTGATCTTGGAGTAAATCAAATAAGATGCTTTTGCATTTCTGTCTTCTACCTGGTACACGGAGCTGATCTAGAAAAGCTCTGTGGTATTTCTGAGGGCAGCTATGTTGTTTAACTGTGCAATAGATGAAGCTGAAATTTTTGTTTTGTGCAAAGTGTGCAGGTCCTTTGAGTGAGATGTAGCTAAAAGCCTTTGTGAAAGGTTACATGTTAGCTTCTTTCTGAGTTAGAGTCATGGCAGGTGGTTTCCAGGTTTGGGAGTCCAGTAATGAGCTCCACTGACATTACCTGGAATGGACCAGCTTCTGCCCATCTTTCCCATTAATCCAAAGACAACAGGAAAAAAAAAAGCCAAGTTTGCAAAATATTTTTGTTACAGCTCCTTTTGAGACACGAGGAAAACCATTTAAAATTTTTCAGAAAACAGCTTTCATGCCCTGTACAATCAACTCTGTGATTTGCATCTCTTTTGTCTAAATATAGGGAGAAGTTTCCAGCTAAAGGAGGCTGATTAGTAGAACTACAATTTTAAGACTGAGAAACATTTGGCATTCAAGAGCTTTATCAAATTAGCAGTGTAGGAGCAAGGGCATGACAGGTGAACATGAAGACTGAAATAATCTTGTATATGTTGTGTGGTTGGTATTTCTCCCTTAGGGTTTTGACTAGACCACATTAGTAGCTGTGCAAGTAATGCTTCTTAGTGGGAGCAGCACGTTTGTACTCAGTGCAGCCGGTGAAAACCCATCTGATTTGACCAGGAATGGAATAAATAGAATTATTTATTTTTTTTTGTCCCTGCTTTCCTCCCTACGTGTTTGCCTAAGAGCAATGTCAATACTGAAAATGTGGTTGAATCCAGAGTGTTGTAACAAATGAACGATGATGGGCAACTGTATGCAGCACATTTATGGGAAGGCATATATGTGCATTTCTAGTTTCATTAGGTATTGGTTCCTGTAATAGACGCCTCCCTTAAAGACAGCAGCAAAATCAATAATAATGACTGTTACAATGGATTGTGGGTGTGTATGTGTTTTCCTAACTTTTCTCCCTTCCTGTTTTCCTTGCTGATTTGCATATACTGGAGGCTTCCTTGCAGCCAGGCCGTTGTCTCTGGGGAGATGCCTGATGTATTTTCAATTTGGCAGAGTTTTCTATGAGATTGTCCCTCTGGTCTTTATTGCTGCACCCGAGCTGTGTGCCATCTCTACCTCTGTTTGCTCAGAACTGTTTTTCTCTGAAAGGCCATTTACAAATAGCTGATGTTGCACACGAAGAACTGGAAGCAGTTCTGTCGAGTGGCTGTTTTTACTCAAGAATCTGATGGCTTTTTCCTCGTTAATTCTCTTCTAACTGCTCTTAATTACATAGAAAAGACTGAGGAAAAAGAAGAAAGGGGAGTGGAAAAGTTTGTCTGGAACAAAAAAAAGGGAAAAAACTGTCCCTTCCAATGTATTTTGCTCAGACTTTTTAACCTCCTGAGGCACAGAGTTGCTGATCCTCTGTCAGGGCGGCAGTTGCACTCCTGCGGCTGGGCCGTGCTGCTGGGCTGAGCCAGGGCCATGTGGGGGGCTGCAGCGGGCACTGTGCCACAGCCACTGCTGTGGGCGAAGCTCTCTGTCAGCATCCCTGCTGCACTTGCAAATGGGATTAGTGGCTAAGAGAAGATGAAGCTTTTGCAAACTCACTTCCCCAGAGAGAAGGGGTTGTTGCTCTTGAACAGTGCAAAAGCATTGCTGATGTGGGTTAGCAAGGGCCACATAACCGGCATGGCAAAACCTGACAGGGAGCTAAATGCTCTGAGAGCTCACAGAAGCTCTGCAGAGCTCAACATCTCCACAGAAAGGGCTTCCTGGGGTTAGTGCACTGGTAAGTGTCTGTCGCTCTTCAGAGCCTTGCACCCTTACCCAGCAATAGCACGGGAGGTGGCATGGCTCTGGAGAAGAAAAGGCTCCCAGATGTTTTTCCGATATCTCAGAAACTTATAGCTTAAAGCAATCTGAGGTTTTCCAAGGGTGCAGTAATGTGAGCTGGTCAGGGTCTTCCCAAAATGGCCCCAGCTCTCCTTCCACTGCCAGCCATTTCCAGCACTACTAAACTAACCTTACCTAAACTTGTTCAGGACCAAGTGGGCCACGTATGACATAGCGGGGGCGATGGGATGTGCACGTAGGGATAGATGGAAAGAAGATGGGGGTCTGTTCCTTCCAGCTACAGCAGAGTCTTCAGCTTGGGAAACCACATTCAAACAGCTCGAAGCTGCTACTGTCACCTTGGGACTGCTCTGCTCGCTCCTTGGCTGATCCCAACACACCTCTTCTATTGAGGCAGTTTTCTGGCTTCTTCGTTCTGCCTGAATTGATGATAATGAGGTATCAGCATATATATTGTGCTATACTGTAGAGCTCAGGTAATTCCCGTATGGATTTAATTAATTAAGCCAAGTGCAAATGTGTAAATTCTGTATTTGTAAAAGTAAAGTGCTGGATCCCATTTTCAGAAAGGTTTTATTCTCTGAAACTGTTAATGCATTTCCACTGCTATCGCACTTTAAATGAACTCATGAGTTAAGAACAGTGACAGAGAATAAATTATCATGCAGCTGGTAGGAGTGAGATAAATAAAAGGATATACATAAAAAAATAAATGGATTCTGTCCCTGTGTGCGCAGAAGAAACAGCCCTTGATGGTGAAAGGCTGGTGAAACTAGCTTAGTGTAATTAACTGTTTTAGTGCTGCTTCAGGAGGGGAGTTTGCAGCACTTCCTTTGAAGTCAAGTGTCACAGGCATGTGCAGAGTGCAATAACAGCTCTTCTGCACTGAGAAACTGCTTAGGAGATGACAGAGGAAGAAGGTGGGGAAATCTGGGACAGAATGGTCATATCAATCTTTTAATTTTCATGTCCTTTCCCTCTCCCCCCAAAAAAAAAACCAAAAAAGAGAAACCTGCAGTCAGCTGAAATAAATTGCCAGTGAAACAGAGAATTTGAAACTGAACTTGAGGCTCTGAGCATCATCCTGCAATAATCTCCAGGCAAGTGGGAAGGTGTCTCTGTGTGTGTCATCCTAGGGTCAGTCGGTAAACATGCAATATAAGGAGCACATTTCATCTAGAGCTGAAGGCAGAAGATAAGACAAGGCTAGCTCATGATTCTCAGGCACACGATTCACAGTATGTACCGGCTGTGTGAAATCTGCTCGTTGAAGTCAAAGGAGGGATGCTAGAAAGTCGGTGTCATGGTGTGTCACACAGCTCCGGTCCTTTCTCCCTCTGTCCTGTTGGTGGCAAGTGAAGACTATAGGAGAGGCAGATCTGATGGGAGATGCTAGGGCAGCTTTACACTATGTACAGTGTCCAGGCAGTTTTCTGCTCTTTTTTTGCTTTTCCTGGTAGTACAAATTAGCTAAAAAAGGTGAAAGAATCCCTGTCTTGCTTCAGTGTCTGGGTGTATCTGCACCTGGTGATAACAAGATTTGCAATTCCAGAAAACAGCTGTTTTCACTGATGAATCAACACTGATTTTCACTTAAGAAAATGGAGCATAAGGGATGATAGTGGTTGCCTCCATGCCTGCTTCTTATCTGTGACAAAAGCTGTCACATATGTAGGCTTTTATGACCTGGTTGTGACACAGGGACAGTATTTCAGAGAGAGGTAAGGTCCTACAAGCTCTGAGAGCAGAGGAGAAGCAAACAAGTCAGTGCCCCAGAACAGGAAAGCTCTTCTGTGGGGTCCACTCCTGGCTGGCTGGCTCAGGTAGCACCCAGGTAGGTCAGGAGCAGACAACCGTGTGAGCCCACGCTTGAGGCTCTGCTGCTGCTGCTGCCTCCTGCTGCCTCCCTGGCCCTGGGACTGGCGCTCACAGGGCTGCACAGCCCAATCAGGTCACCCACCCAGCTGAAACATAAACCCGTAACAATGAACAAAGAGTTTAAAAACAAAAATTCCAGAGCCAGGCCAATGATCTTATGATGCAGGCTGGACACAGCCATGAGAGTGGGATGGCCCTTTCCCAGCAGGCTTGCAGGTTTAATCTGAGTTTCCCATGAAACTGTACACTAAAATACGTTGATCTAACAGCTAAGATGATGCACGAGGCAATGAGGTTTTATTCGTAATCCTTTTTCTGAAGGTCCGCATATGTTTTATTCTGTGGTGAAGGTGACGTAGGAGGTCACCGGTTGCAATCTCTGTGTTGCTGTTTCCTTTGTCACATAAAAAGAATGGAACTGGGAACTGTAATGGCTCAAGCTAAAATGAACATCTTCTAAACAACATTGTTGTTTTCTTTCTTACCTGAATGTTTTCTGTGTTCCAGTTTCAGCAAAGCCTCCCAAGACAAGGAGACAGCTCTGCAGGAACCGGAGCCCCCACTTCCAAAGTAGGACGAGCCCTGCTCTCCATCTGCTCTTCTTCCTCGCCCCTCTCTGCTCTCAGCTGAGTGCAGCACGGCACCATGAACCACTGCGTGTCTTGGGTGAGCAGTGGCAAAAGAGCTGTGCAGTGTTTGGAGATGCCTGTGCTCACCTGAGGAAGTGTGGGGTCAAACCTGCCTCTCACCTAGGAAACAGGGCTGCCAGGCTGTTTAAGCTGTGGTGCAGTGCAGCTGGAGATCTAAGATTCAGATGCAGAAAAAGAGAACAGGAGGAAGAACAGTCTTGCAAGAAAGACCTGAAACTACTATGTTATTTTGCCTCTTTTATATGCGCACACACACAAAAGGGATCTAGCCCCAGATCTTTATGTGCCTTTTTTT
This sequence comes from Mesitornis unicolor, assembly GCF_000695765.1. Classification (NCBI taxonomy): domain Eukaryota; kingdom Metazoa; phylum Chordata; class Aves; order Mesitornithiformes; family Mesitornithidae; genus Mesitornis; species Mesitornis unicolor. The sequence goes on along the minus strand of NW_010205212.1, from coordinate 51,202 downwards.
TAAAAATCCAGAAAGTGTGCACATGTGTATCATTTCATGAGCAAAGTTTAATAAATGGATACTTGAAAGTACTTCCAGGCTCTCTGCTGAAAAGCCCCACAGAAATGAAAGGCATTATTGTTATTAGTCAGCGTCATTCTTGGTGTGAGCTCTAAGCCTGGCATTGTGCTGAGATTTTCCTACTGAACAAAGCACTGATCTTATCTTTCTTTTTACCGACTTCCCTGCATTATAAATTCCTCTGTAGGGAAGGGATGGACTCAGGATTTAATGGGATAAATTGAGATTTAAATTTAGCTTGAGAGTTATTTCATGTACCCAAACCAGCTCCTTGTGGTTAATTGCCAGGTTAACCCGCTTCTTTGAATATACATTTCTTGTATTGCTTGAATTTCTTTTTATTCTCCATCTTGGACTCCTTAGAAGCAAATGATTTATTTCACTAATATTTACTCCTGTCACTTTTCTTTCCAATACTCTCAAAAAAAGGTTGCGTAGAAGGGCACAAAATCCATACACAGAAAAGAGAAGTGCTGGTCTTTGCCTACAAGGTGATGCAACTGTCAGTGAACATGAATAATCCTTTTTTCTTTCCTATAAAGGTCTGATCTTTCTTCCCCCATCTAAGATAAAACAGTTTGTCTGTCCTATAAATGCACAGTGAAGTGTAATTTCACGTCCAATCTTTGTCCTGTGGTCAGGTAATGTGATGTTCACCTAAAGGATAAGAGAGCTTGACAAGCTTCAACTCACCAAAATGGTAATGTTCATCACTGCCTGAATCTAATTTGAGCTTCCTTTCTAGTTCACTTTCCAGGGAAGAAGACCTGAGAGACTGAATATGTAAAGGACAGGCTGTCGAGGGACATTATTGCAAAGAACTGGAGAAAGAGAGCTACCCTCTGAGAGATGGGGCATTTTTAATCTCTTTCTCCTGATTGTTGTAAGAAAATCAGATGAGCCTTGAGACTCTATAAAAAGCACTAAAGTAATCTGATTCTTGGGTAGTTTGGAGTTTTTTTTGGATTTAGTTGGGTTTTTTGGTTGTTTTTGTTTGTTTGTTTGAGGAATTTTTCTTTTTAAAGACCCTTGCCAATGTATGCGTGTTGTATTTTCCATTGCCGTTTGGAGAACCATAGTGGTGGTGTTAATCGGTTGTTTCCTCTATGCTAGCAGGGTCGTGAGTATGCCTTCCACTGCTAATGCTTGATTTTTCTAATATATAGATCAAACGCTTCTTTGTTTCATTTTCACTTTGAAAATTTGTATAGATCAATGTTATTGACCTTCTTACACTTTGACAAACTTTAATTAAGTCTCCTACACAAAATCTCATGTAAAAGGAGAAAAGCTCAATACAATGGGTATTTTCGTTTATATCATCCTGGGTCAAGGACACCCAAACGTCACCAGGACCTTATTGGTCACTCGTGAGCTGTTTGCTCAAAGGTCGTATCTATCACAGATTGTGGATATCTTTTCCTGGAGCCTCCAAAGACAGCAAGTTTGTATTTTCTGTTTAGGTCAAGATGTGACAGCGTGTTCTGACAATGGTAGTCTGAGAATGATGTGCTTCTTATTAAAGACGAAACCGATTGAAGAAGTCAGCAGGGTTCTGCTCATGGTGCTTTCTGAAGGTAATGGGCTGAATCCTCCATACATTGGCAAAGGTTTATTAGCTTCGGTGGTGCTACTCATATTGGCAGGGGATCTGATGTTGGCCCTATGCCTCATTTAGGGATATATGAAGAGAAAAAAAAAAAGGCAAATAAAAACTCTTAAAAAAAAGAAAACGAGAAAAAAAGTACTCAGTAGGCAGCACATTTGAAAGCTGTTTCATTGGCCATCTGTGCAGTGCAGGTGTGAAACCTATGGTGAGTATGTTTTCTCAGAGTGCTTTACGTTCAATAAACTTATGTCACACGCAGAGATGTTCACTTGCTAATTCTTCTAGAGGGAAAGGCAGAATTTGACTCATTGTTTATAATTCCTGAAAGTACACGGGGGCTTGTGAGCTAAGCCCTGGCTATAAATTAAACAATAACACTAATTCATGTGGAGCGTGGCAGTCAGGCTGTGATTGAAGGATGCTGTCTGATGGGCTCTCAGCACAGGAACCTTTGGTCCTTGCCAATCAGATTAGGAGCAGCTCTTAAAACAGTCACATAGCAGGGTTGCCACAAAGGTTTATAATAATGATTAGGGAGCACGTAATTAAAGCCACTCCCAAACTGGAAAAGCATTCTCAGCAGACTTCAGAAACTCTAAAATGCTTGTTTATTCAATAATTATGGAGCATAATTATGGTAATGAGGATAGCTTAGATTTACATATTAGCAATGCATTTTAATGATCTGATTATACAAAAGTGAGATACAATAGATTAAATTTTACATGGAAAATTTGTTGCCAGACTGGAATCATAAGACAAATTCCCCCCTCCCTCACCCACCAAATAGATTTATAAGAGCTCAGGGAATTACTGTGTAATAAATCCTAGGGTTGTAATGAAATAACTAGAGCAGAAAAAAATTCAAACCATTGTATGAACAGAAATCCCCAGCTGCAGGACTACTGCTGAGTGACATTAAAGAATATAGGTTTTTTCCACAAACTGTTTTTTTTTTTAAAATATCACCAAATGGCCTACATGGTCCTTGGAGACAATTTTGTGAAGAACAGTCACTGCCTTTGTTCTGAGCAGTGAAGTTAGCAAGTCTAGATAAAGGAAATGACCCTCCTGTTTTCTCACCCAGCTCTCATCTTTTCTTTCATCTGTCTCATCCTTTCTTCCTTTCATCCAGTTTTTGCTTCTCTTGCTTTCATTCAGCGGTGTTCTCTGAAAAAGCCCTGCCATGTTTTCTGCCAATAACATTTTTATTTCTGTGGCTGGAATAATTGTATTTCCTTCCAAAGCTTTTTTGCTTTCTTAGGCTCTGTAAAGCTTGCAGATTTTATTTTAAAGGAACAATTTGGTTTCTTTAATCTTTGCTTCAGTAATGCAGTATTGTCTTTGACTCATTAAATGTCCTCCTTTTGTTGTTTTAAGAGGTTAGTTATTTATTTTGTGCAGAACTGCAGCAAATTGGATGATTCTTAAGTCAGCAAAATCAAAGCACGGCTGCGTGTGATGCGCTAACTGGCAAACGGGGATAACATGCTGAAATATTCTGTTTGTATTTGAGGAGCTTGATCGTTGTGGATTTTTTTTTTGTGGTAAATAATTACAAGAGTAGGTGGAATAGTGTGAGTAATAGTGAAATTAAAATGTGAGAATTGAACAGTCCTGAGGATGCTGACACAGACAGTGATATTCTCTCTCCACAGGGCAGAGCGCTATGTGCTGGTTCTGTCCTCAGGATAGAGCCCATGCACCAGTTTAGCTCTGTCTGAAATACCCTCTGCTCCAGCCCATCCCTCTGGGTTCAAGCACTACCTGACCACAGGGGCTCCTGTAGTGAGCAGAAACTGCTAAGCAGAAAGGGTGAGAAGATCTGGCAGTGTGAGAAGCAACATCTTTGGGAACAGTAACGCTGGTTTGCTGTCGGGTCCCAGCAGCACCCAGCTACTGCCCAGGGCTTGTCACAGGAGCTGTGAGAAACTCTCATTTGCATTATAAAGCAGCAAATGTCAATCTGAACCATCACATCCCCAACTGCTTGCTCTAAAGTTGAGTGCTTAAGTCTGAAAACTCGAATCCTTACGCTAAGTACATTTGTGTATTTTACTTAAGAAAAAGGACATCTTTGTAAAATCCAGGGTGCCTTCAGTTGTAGCAGGCTGGTTCCTGGGCTGAAGTCAGAACCAGCAAACACCCTGGAGGAGGAAGAAGATAAGGGATTTTGCCCAGGTTTGGCTTAATCGTGTTTTTAAGCATCCAAGCTGTCAGTGCTCTTCTTTCAAGTAGTAAATGGGTACCAAGAAAGTGTTTTTTTTTTACTCTTACTTGATTCTGCACAATTCTAAGCATACAAACTAAACCTGTATTTTATGCACAGCTTTAAAATTTCATGCAAGCAGATTTTCCAGAGGCTGTTTCCAAGCTTATCCTTAGCCAAACCCTTGCATTATTTTTCAGATACAGTCTTTTAGGTTGCATTGATGTTATCTTTATATGTTCTTTTAGACATCAGCTTTTGAAACTCTAATCTGAAGTCTATAGTCAAGAAAACTTAGGTTGTATCGTTAAATATAACATTTTGTCATCTCTTCTTGCTTGTTTACATTTTTTTGCAGTGAGGGTCATTTCATCCTCGTGTATCAGCACACTATGGATGGACTTTGTCAGATCTTGTGTTTTCTTTTTCCCAGAAAGGGAGACACACGCTCGCACTCTCCTTGTCTTTATTTATGTACAGGTGTTCTGGAGCAAACCTAATCACACTGCTCACTGGGATTGTTTGCCCGTGTTTTAGGATTTGCTTGTTCTTTGCTGTGTGCCAAGGAAAAAGACTGAATTGTGCTGTTTACACTCTTCTCTGGCTGTGCTGGACAAGGGCATCTCTCAAATGCAAGGCAGAGTATTTTGACTGGCATATTTTTGCAGGGGACTCACAAGTGCTGCTGCTGCGACTTAAAGCATTTTATTTAAGTATCTACTTTAACTCGCAGCAGCAGCCCTTGTGAGAGCTAAACCAGCCCTGCTCCAAAGGCCCGTTATCTTTCATGGGCTCTAATATTTTGTTCATCTGACAATAGCCCCACAAGTTTCCACACAAACCTCTCCTTTCCTCAGTATTGTTAATATTAAAGAATTGATCAACTTTGGATTTAGCATCGGATATTGCCCTTGAGAAACTAGATGAGAAGTATTGTTTGCATTTAAGGTTTTCTGCTTCCTACTGAAATCGGTAGGAGATGAGTCACAAAAGTGCAAAGATGGCAAAAAGCCAGTGTTTGTGAAGCGTGAGCTCTTTATCTTCCTTCTCCAGAGCTCCTTGCAGGGACATCTCTGGTGGCTGTCCTGGAAGCAGTTTCATTGTCACGCGTTCAATGCAACCTTCCCTTTTAACAAAAGAAGATACTTTTCTTTATCTCTCTAATTAAAGCTTAGACTTCAAAACATTATGTATTGTCTGTAGCTCCAATCGTCTTCTAAATGAAGAAGAATAACGCTTTCTTTAGGGGAAAAAGATCTCACTGCCGCGTATGCTTCATGGATTTTGAAGTCAGCACATGAGCACTGTGAATTGCGTGAATCCAACAGATGTTCAGTGCTTCACCACAGAAACACGTCATCCAGGACATTATTGCCTGAGGCTTAGAAGAGAGAAGCTGCAAGTCCCTGGCAGACACACTACAGACATACTGATATATCTCTGCAATGTATTCTTACTGTCCAAATATGAGCTTGGTAAGTTCACGGAAAAGTCAAGCAATAAAAACATCTCCACCCCAGGCTGAGGAGAGTCACATCCTTTCTTTTCGAAGTCAAACATAAATGATCCTGCTCATTTAAAAATCTCCCTGCTGTGTTGCCCTAGCCAATTTCTCTTATCCTGTGACTCTAACTGTGCTCATTGTTCTGGTCCATATTTGCCATTCTGAGGACACTGAGGGAGGAGGAGAGCTTTCTGCTTCTTTTGCCTGTGTGCCCTGCCTGGGAATGCACCATGACAGGTTTTTCCTGGGCCAGCTTGGCTCACAGCTTTCCTTTCAAGCTGTCTTTGTTGAACTCTTCAGCTTTCAGATCCCTCTTAATAGGAAGGATATGGTTAGAAGGAAGATGATGGGAATTCTGTCCACAAAAAAGAGTTGAGCTTTGAGATCTTTTCATCTGCCTATAAACTTCTGAGCTTTAGCATTCACGCTACTGCCTTTGAGTGAGGCTGGTTAACTGTAATTGGCAGTGAAACTTTTTTGTAATCTTTTTGGTATGAAGGATGCTAGACAAGCAATAAATTACACCATGTTCTGCTTTATGGAACACATGAAATACTTCGTGAAAATAAAACAGCTCTATAAATCCAGCTCCTCAATATCCAGCACATGTGATTTCTTGCAAGGTGACTGGTGAAACCTCTGTGCCTCTCAGTGTTATTCTTAGGGGGAATAGTCTCACAACAACTCAGACATATATGGCAAATCTATACATACACATAAATGTATGTATATATACAAATATAACCTATTACTTCTCTGCACTTCCAGAAAATGTTACCCTTTTCTCCTCCCTGAGAATTTAGGCACTGTTCAAAGGGCATGCCAGAGAAGAGGAAGATTTCTAGAGGTGAAAATGGGATCAGAGGTCATTCATAAGAGGAGCAACTGTTGAGCTGTGTCTCAGGCTGGAAGCTCCTACCCTGGAGAACCGTGCCTCCCCCTGCGGGCTCCCACCTGGGCATCAGCCCTAGTTGAGCTGCTGAAGTGGGGTCTGCTCTCAGCTTCCTGAGTAGTTTCTCTTCTTGCAAGTCCTAACAGAATGTTTTTTCTTTCACTTTGCATAATCAACCCCCTATTTACTTGAAGTAATAGCAAATATAGTCTATAATGATGGCTCCTATACAACTCTGGGGCTGCAGTGACCATGAGGTTTGCTCTGCTGGGTCAGAGATGAGTGTGCCCTCTCCCAGCACAGTCGGTCCTTGCCTAGTGGTGCCACTTGAGCTGGTCTGACACTAGAAAGCAAACTCGATTTAGAAATTAAATTGCAGATTTACATGAATTCATTGTACAAAAGAAATACAGGAATGTAGTCATGCCTGATGTTAACAAACAGGGACTTGGACTCTCTAGAGACAGACGTGCCAAATGCTTCAGAACTTCTCCGCTGATCCTGGTTCAGACAGACAGAGGCATGAAGTTGCCTTTACAGAGAAAGGTAGATAGACAGGAGGGCCTCATGGACACATCATATTGAAAACCAGGGCCATGTATTTTGTTGGGTTTAAATGAATGATAATAAAGAATTCAACGAGGAGATGCGTATAGGATTTTTCATTTTATTTTTATTACTTGATGTACACATCTCTCGAAACTCCAGAGCACCAGCAAAGAGGGGAAGATTTCAGCCAGCCTGCATCAGATATGCTCCAGTTGTTGTTTATAAATACAATTTTTGTGTCTGTGTTTCTGCTGGTTTCATTTCAGATGTGTAATTTATCAGTCCTCTGTGCCTAGGGGCACACACCAGTGACTGTATTGGAGCCAGTGATTGACCTGGCCAACCTACCTGGTGTTGGAGGTGTGGTTTTTGTTTGTTGTTTGCCTGTTTTTTTTCTTCTCTTGACCACATTTCCTTTCCTTAGGGTTGGGATGTGCCAGTGCTGGGTGGGAGGGCCTATCAGTGAGTGTGGGTTAAGACGCAGGATCTGACCAGTGGAGGTGAGCTATTGAGGTTAGTGATTGTGGAGCCTGTAGTCTGACTCATCGCATGCCATAACCCTGGCACTATGCATGTGGTCGCAGCTTTGGTGATTTCAGCTCACTGTGCCAGCAGTGGTGAGGACTGGTTCCAGTAGGTTGATCCTACCAGGGAGGAGGGAGACTGGAAACTTCTGAAAATGAATAAAATAGTGCAAAAAAGGTCAGTTAGCGCTTCCCATCCTGAGACCTCACACAGCTGAGATTTAAACATGAATCCTGTCATTAGCAGGCTCTCACACTACACACCAGCGTCTCTGGTTTCTGTAGAGGACTGCTGAAGCGCAGGAGACAAACGAGCTGCCCAAGGTCTTGCACAAGTCTTGCAGTAGATCTGGGAAGAGGATCCGGACCCCACCCCCCATTTCTACCGTAGCATTTAAGCCATTTCACATTCAAATCCTGTCTTTTGTCTCACTTGCTGCAGGAAAGGTACAGAGTGGTAAACAACTGCTGGGAATAAATAAGCTTGTCATGCTAAGAGTGTTCCTAGCGGGGTGCTGCGCTGCCTCTTTTTTCTTTATATAAAGCAGCTGGCCCACAGTTGCTGTAGTATCTAAGGCTATGATAAAAGCAGGATTTGAGTGCCCCTATCCTAACAGCGTCGCAAGCTGCCTCGTTGCTTGCTGGTGATTGAGAGCACCTGTGGCACACGAGCTGCTCCTTGAGATCTTTTCCATCAGCAGCTTTTGCTACATAGGAAGGAGATGTCTCTTCAATCAGTGCCTTGGAGCCTGCTTTACTGCTCTGCTATTGTCTCAGGTACAAAGTAATGCCATGAGCATAGCCTGGAAGGCCAGATAGGGCCAGCTCATCTGGGGAGTAACAGAGTGATCCTTATGGCAGAAACTCAGAGAAAGGAATTTTAATCCTGATTAACTCACTGCTTTTTCTTTCTGCAGAAGATATCTGTGAAGAATGAGGCAGTATCAGTAAGTGATTGCCTGAATGGAGAGATAATAAAAGCCACTGCCCATCGAGAAAAGAATTTTTGTTTGCTGAGTGAGTAGTTTGTGCCTTTTGAATACTGTGCTTTTTGAATACTGTTGTAGTAATAATGGATAATTGGAGTATTAGTAGTCGTATTACATCTTGAAGCAAACAGTCATTAAAAATAATTAGTCTTAAAATTTATATAGAGCTTCACAGAGAGAATTTAACATCATAAACCAGAAATAATTCTAACCTGCAGGATATGCTGTATCTAAGCCAACACAGCCTTTTTGTACTCTTAATATTCAGTTTGTTGGATTCGAGGATTTCCCAGGTACTTATGACCGATGCTCTTTCAATATCTTAGCACTATCCCCACAGCCTCCCACAGAAGAGGTAAATTCACCCTCTTTTGCAGACAAACTGAGACTGGACTCCAGGCTGAGGACAGATGCTTAGTAAGGATTTGGGTGCTCCATCCAAAATTATGATCCTGAAAGTCAGCTTAGCTGTCACCTAACATTTAAGATGGTTGAAGTCTTGTAGTTTGTTTTCTACTCCTACATTGTGGCACTTTCCTTCTCGTAAGTTCAGAAGTCTTGCTAGAACCCTGGAGGTGTGTGTGTATAGATGGGGAGTGTCATAAGAGGGACTTTTTTTTAAGTCCCACCTTTAAAAAGGGTAGTAGTTTCCTGTCTGTAGTAGTCTCTTCCACGGTATGGCACAAAGGAAGATGCAGACCCTAGTCTGCATTGCATTCCCAGGTAAAACCAAGAGATCACTGGGATCACACACCATGTGCTTAGCACCACTGGCTGGCCCTCACTGGTCCATGTCACTAAAAGCAACCTCTTTTCCTTTTAACTTTGCTTCTGCTCTGTGGAGGAAAAGTTCGAGAAGGTTCTTTTCTAAGGAGTGGGTTGGGAAAACAGTGACTCAGCAGGACTTCAGGTGTGTTCCTGCTGCAGGACCAGGTCTCTGCAACACGTCCAACTGTTACAGGTGGAGGCCTTGTAAAGAAAAACCCGCAGTGCCTATTCCCACCAAGTGAAATGCTGCCGGTTGCCCATGTGGATACCCCTTACTGTACTTTTCTGTCTTCTACTTCATTCCTTCAATAGATTCTTTTTAGAGCTTTTTCTGACTGTCTGAAGTGAAAGTTTAGTTAGACATTTAATGAGCTGCTGCACATACAATCAAAAAAGTTAGAAAAATGTGTATTTCTGCCAGTAGAATAAAATCTTCTGCTGGATAGAATATGTTATGTTCTTCAACATGTTTTGCTTCCTCAAATACCTGACAATATGCAAAATTCTACTGTATCTCAACAGAAAAGTTCTTAATATAATTTGCAAATGGAATGTGTAAAAGAAAACTCCAAGCCATTCAGTTCTGCTGTCTCCCATCTTTCAGCTCTGTTCTCCCTTAGCTTTGGTATTTTCACTCCTGTTCCGATATCCTCCTAAGGAAAGAATTTGAACTGTTGACTTTCTTGTTCCTCTGTATGAAACCTCTGCGATCGAGGTCTGGCTCTAAATAGCTGAGCAGGAATACAAGCTGCTTGCATTTGTCATTTGTGCCCGGAGGCAGCAAGGACAGTGTCACAGACATAGCCACATGCACATGCTTTGCAAGCAAGGTTTTGGAGGAGGGGACAGCCTGCAGTTCTCTCCGAGCAAAGCTTTTTTTGAAGGGCTGATTGCTTCTTTCTGTGAGTAAAGGGGAGCAAAGCAGTTTCCACCTGATTCCTTTCCTATGGCCTTTCCTGGAATTAGTTGGAAATGGGTGGTTTGAGACTTCCAAATGAAGAAGCAATTGCAAGTAAGGCAGGGCAGGATACTTAAAAGCTTTTTAGCCCTCATACTATTCCTTCTTGCAAATATTTAGGTGAGGTTAGGGATACGTCCTGTGACATGTGAGTATGGGAAAAAATTAGGCTTGAGGATGTTTCTTTAGACCCAGGTTACTTCCCAACGTCATTCTCTGTGGTATTTTCCAAGCTGAAATCCTTTCCAACCATGTGATTTTTCCCCAAAATGCAAGCTCCATTTGAAGTGTTTGAATTTGGATAGCAGTAGTTCCATCACATTGAAGGACCTCAGTGTGGAGGCTTAATGCCTTTGTTGCACAAAGAAATACTCTCTGGTGGGAATTAGCCAGCCACAGATGCACCTGTGTACCTTTTATTTGCTGTAGGCATTCAGATGCATGGTGACATTTCCCACATCAATGTGAAAGCTCACATCGGCACGTAAAAAATGTTCTTATTTTGCTAATGTGAGCAGTAAGGTGACTTTTTGGGATATCGACCTAAGTTCACTTCATGCTGCAACTCGCTGAACTTTTAGCACACTGTCTCAAGCTCTTCACCAGAGAGATCTATCCTGTTATTGCTTTTTTGCTGATGTTTAGCCATATGGCATCTTATATTGTGTTGTTTTGTTCTAACTCTGTTGCATGATTGCATTAAATTATTCCCTCACTCAGTTGATTTCTGTTCATTCTGTGTGTATGTATTTTTAGGCTTTTTCTTATTCCTCACTCCCTTGGGGCTGGCACTGTTTGCTCCATTTGTGTGTTACTGAAATACTTGGTTTTTTTCCTCCGATCTGAAAATGCAGAAGAAACAGTGAAGGAGATTTGCTGCAAAAGCCGTGCAAATATTCACATAAACCAGTCAGCTTCCTTGGCAAATATACTCTTGGTATTACACATTGCTTCTTATTAAAAGATAATCACTGAAATGTTAAAAAAGACTCCTTTCTGTGACATTCTAAAAGATTTTTCAGAGAATGAGCCTAGTGGTACTGCAATGTGGTACAGTAGCTCCTCGAGAACACGGCCTTAAGAAAGGGCACATCCTGGCATTGCAGCATATTTGAGATAAGAACGAAGCCCTGTGTCTTTAGCAAGCAGAGCCTGTGCTTAGTTTGAAGCAGTGCCATGTGCATCTTTGAGAAATGACTAATTACACACCATTTGATAACAAGGATGGGACTACTAATCAGCTGCCGTTCCATATTCTACAGTGTGTCATGTTTGCGACTCTTGGAATTATTCTTTCAGCTATTTTCAGTGTTTTTCATTAACGAGATTGTCTACTCTTCCAGTTTGTTTACTTGAGTGAAAAATAGTTTTGACTTCCTTTTTACTTCATGTCACTCCTGGGAAACCAGTTTATTTTGCAGTGATTTAAATAGTCACAATTAAATTGGGACTTAATCTCACTGTATTTTTGCTATCAATAGAGATTGGAACTTGGCTCAAGACTCATGAGCAGAGCCATAAAGGGAAATGGTCTCAATGAACGGCTTATCTTTCGTTACCTTCATAGACCGGATTAAACCTGTAAAGCTAAATTCTCCCTGGAATTAAGTATTCTAGGTGAAAAAGACCCAAAAAAACAGCACAGTACCCTTGCTTACAGACTATTCAACAGCAGGGATGGTTGGTTTCTAATTTCACAGAATCACAGAATCCCAGACCGTTAGGGATTGGAAGGGACCTCCAAAGCTCATCCAGTCCAATCCCCCTGCCGGAGCAGGAACACCCAGATGAGGTTACACAGGAAGGCGTCCAGGCGGGTTTTGAATGTCTGCAGAGAAGGAGACTCCACAACCTCTCTGGGCAGCCTGGGCCAGGGCTCTGTCACCCTCACTGAGAAGAAGTTTCTTCTCAAATTTCAGTGGAACCTCCTGTGTTCCAGTTTGTGTCCGTTACCCCTTGTCCTATCATTGTTTGTCACCGAGAAGAGCCTGGCTCCATCCTCGTGACACTCACCCTTTAAATATTTATAAACATGAATGAGGTCTCCCCTCAGTCTCCTCTTCTGCAAACTAAAGAGCCCCAGCTCCCTCAGCCGCTCCTCATCAGGGAGATGCTCCACTCCCTTGATCATCTTTGTAGCCCTACGCTGGACTCTCTCCAGCAGTTCCTGTCCTTCTTGAACTGAGGGGCCCAGAGCTGGACACAATATTCCAGATGCGGTCTCACCAGGGCAGAACAGAGGGGGAGAGATTTTGCCTATTTCCTCTTTATTTTTTCTTTAACGTTCTCTTCTAAAGACTTCTTCTGCTCTTTCCTTATAAATATTTAGTTGTCTAGTCTTCCCAATGTGAAGAATAAAGGGCTTGAGCAGAGGGGTGAGACACCAAGCCACTGGCTGCTGTTAGGATCTGTGTGACAGCCACGGAGCAGTGGTGTTTGCTGCAGCTTCCCAGTCACTAAGTTGGAGAGAATTAAGTTTTCCCATCTTTCTCTTTTGGTGTCCACAAATAGAGAATACTTTCTTCACACGGAGTCTTTTATAGTTTACATATGAAACGGTACTATCTGGCAGCTCTGGTTCATCCTGGTTTGTTTTTTGTGTTTTAGAAGTAGAAGAGATTTACTAGAAAAATTACTGTAATTTTATCATGATTCTATGTCTCTTGTCAAGGACGGCAGTGTCGAACTGCACAGGTCAGTTGTCTGAACAGGATTATAAGCAATAATGATCTTTTATTGCACAATTTGCTGCACCACTCGGCTACACCTGTGTAATGGAGTTAACATTTCGCTTCCTGCACCTGTGACATGGCTCTGCCTTCACGACATATTTGGCAAAGGGGTATCTTACAAAGCACAAAAGTACTGCTTCTCACCTCAAAGTTGCTACTGCTTTCTCCGTGTTCTTTCATTTGTCACACTGAGGGTTAACTGGATGTTTCTGCTGTTTTACTCTTTGTTACTGGTCATCAAAAAATCCATTATTCATGTTTCTGCCAAAAATCCTGGTGCTCACTGGCCACCGTGCAGAGGTGCTCTGTGATTGCTACAGCTTTTCGTTTGGTTCTGTGATGATCAAACTGCTATTTGCGAAGGCTGGAATAAATCAGAGGTGCAATGTCAGCCCAAGCAGATGTGTTTATTCGTCAGCAGCACCAATGTTACCATCGCCTGGACAAGTGTTGCTAGATGCTATAGTGCATTTATTGAAAGAGGGTGCCTTAAGCATGTTGAGCTTTGCAATCTCTATGTTATTTTAGTCAAATATGACTCCGATTAAGCATATCTGCTTGGAAATATGGACAGGAATTGGAGATAGGGCCCAGCCATTTTACACTCTTTGCCAATAAAATTGAGAATTGCTTTGCAAGTTACCATCTGATTTTTTGATACTTTCAATCTCTAGTCTCCATTCTTTATGAGTAAATAATGAGAGAATTAATTGTTCAGCTTTCCTTTCCATTGCTGTAGGTCTATGGAAGGGTTACTCATGCACCCACCAGCTCTGTTGCTCCTGTTGTCCCTCTCCTGCCACTCCTGCCTCATGCTCTGGATTTGAAGGCAGCTTGTACTGATGCTGATAATGGACTCGCCCCTCTGTCTGCCTGGTGTGGTTTCTATAGGACGTTCTCTCTGCAACTTGCCTGACCACCCTGAGGACTAGCTGGCCTGAGCACAAAGTCAAGGGCAGCTAATTCTCTCTTTTTCACTTGTTAGCACAATTATACTATTTATGCTCGTTTGAAGGAGCAGGATGGCGAACAGAAATGCCATGCACAGATTGTTATGCGGGAGTATAAAGTGGCAGAAGGCCAAGCAAGCTTGCCACAATTAATCTCTTTAGGGAAGATGCCAGCCTGAATGCTCATGTACTATCTTCTGTTTGCTGATTCATGGCTGGGTAAGTATCAGTTTGGGTTTGGTGGGGTTTTTTTTGTTTTGGTTTGTTTATTTTTTCCTCTCTCTTCTGGTTGAAAGTAATAATAAGGAAAGGAGACAGGCACTGTCAAGAAAATAAAATGGAGCCAGATTGAGTCCACAATATATAAGCCCACGTGGGTTAGCCATGATGCTTGCAAGATAAACTATTTGGTTCTGATTTCCAGTTGTTCCTTCCTCTCCTCGGAATTTGTAAACTGATAAAGATTATCCATAATTTATTTCTGGAGATTGACTGCATATTTATGCATTAGCATGTAAAAGTGTGTGACTGAGATGAGGAGTGAAGTGTGGCACCACACAGGCCTTCCTCTGTAACTGGGCCCCAGGCAATGGCATAGCAGTGTCTTAGATTACCAAACACTGTACCACCCAGAGGTACTTCACGTCTGCTCATATAACCTACTTGATTTTATAAGCATGTGATGAACTATTGTTTAACCAAGGAAAAATAAGTCGCATTTTACTTATGTTCTTAAGGATTCAGAAGAGCATTTAGTATAAGTATTACTAATATATTGCCAATCGGTTCTGAGATCATAGAATCGTAGAATGTGTTGAGTTAGAAGGGACCTTTAAAGATCATCTGGTCCAATCCCCCTGCAGTGAGCAGGGACATTGGTACCAGATCAGGTTGCTCAGAGCCCCATCAAGCTTGACCTTGAATATCTCCAGGGATGGGGTCTCCACCACCTCTCTGGGCAACCTGTGCCACTGATCGACCACCTCACGGGGAAGAAATTTTTCCTAATATCCAACCTAAATCTACCCTTTTCTAGTTTAAAACCATTGCCCCTCATCCTATTGCTCCTGTGCCCTTGTGAACAGCCAGTTGGATAAAAACAGCCGCAATGGCTTCAGTCAATGTAACAGATACAAGATGATAAATCCAACAAGGCCTGCCTAGCAAAGCTAGCACTGAACTAACATAGTCCTATTTCTCCTATTTCTTTTCTTCTTAAGGAAGAATTGCTTCTGTTGATGGATAATCTTTGCAGAACAGGAAGCTTTTAAATCTCCAGACAGTGGATAATAGATGCAAATTTGTGACCATCATATGCAGCGCACTAATAAGCTCGGCTGATCAGGGAACACGACAAGTGTGACACTTTATCAGGCAGTAAAAGCTGATTAGTTTGTGCATGTTTAGCCGTCCATATGTCTTGTTATTGGAAAGGTTTTAGATAGTAGTAATAATTGGAATGAATGTGGCTCATAGAAAAGGGAGGAAAGAAAAGAAAAAAGAATGTGAATGCAAAGCATTCATTTTTCACCCTTGGAGTGAAACCGATTGAGCAAAGTAATCCTAGAGGATTCCCAGTAACTGGATCTCTGGTTGCATCCAGCCGAGTGACAGCTATTTTACCATGTTGCAGTTTGGTGTGGATCTGTGAGGAAAAGATAGAGGAGATGGGGTTACTGCAGAACTTCCTGCACAGGTCAGCTGCAGTAGATGAATGGGTCAAGTGAGTGTGATAGCAGCATAAGCCATCAAGAGGGGAAAAGATCCACAAGTGGCATTGATGTTATTTATAGAGAAATACTTACAGAGACAGAAATAGGTCACTTTATAGCAAACACTTCAACCAATTAGTGCAGCTTATCATTATGCCTGAAATGGAGTCCTTTCCATTTCCTTTCCTATGCCATAAAATATCACTTGGCTACAATCAAGCTTGTACTGTCCTTGTTCATCCTGGACTGATCGAAGATTCCGCTTTTTCTGTGTGTTTTTATCTTGTTGTCTGGTGGAACGATCTTTGAGCATAATACAGTAAGTAAGACCATCTCAGCCCACTGAATGATGTGTGTGGTCTTGCAAGGTTTTAGCAGTAAAAAAGACTCAAGAAGCTCTGAAAATCCATTTGAGGCATTGGAGAAGGATGCTCAGGGGTAGCTGGACCCAGGGCACCTGGTGGTACATAGAATAGTCCTGAAACATCTCCCAGCAGCAGCTATGGTTATCAGGGGGTGAAAAGCAGCCCCGTAGTTCATATAATAATTTAGGTTAGGAAATCTCAGGTGAGGCTCTGAAGATCAGTCAAAGCTCACAACCAGTTGCCCATAGTAATTTAGAGCAAACATCTTGTCTAGCTCCTTTGCTTTATTTCCATTTTTTTGCCTGGTCTGCTATAGATCCCTATGAGTCTTGTGGTAGATGGTGTGGGTTGAGGTATAAGGGAAGTATGAACTCTCACAGAGGTTTCAGCCAGCAACCTATGAGTGAAGTTGAAGGACATGGCTTTCCTTGAGCTGACATAGTAATGCCAATACAGGAAGCTGAAGAATGATGCTTTGCTATGGTTCAGGCAGCAACCCTTGCATTTCATGTGTGGAGAATTTTTAATGTTGGTGTCCCTTTTTATGGACATTAGCTTGGAACTACTGAATTCAGATCTAGATGTAGCATGGAAATTACAGCGTAGTTCAGACAGAACATCTGGTCTCATTGCATGAGCCTTGAGAAACCTGAGGTGGGTGTGGGAAGAACCTGGATTCCAGCACAGGTGAGTCCACTCTGCCTCCAGATAAATGGAGCAGAAAGCAATTTTATACTTGGTGAATTATGCCATGAAAGTTTGCTCACTGCACAGGTAGGATCCTCATTTGCTCTGTGACAGTTCATGAAGTCCTTGCTTAAGGCCACATACTGAGTAAAAGTGCTGGTGCCTCAAAACCTGCTCTGTAATCGTGGGACAATCTTAAAAGTGTTTATCTTTCTGAAATCAGCTTTGTCTGGTTTGGTGGCCTCTTTTCTCTAAGCCTTTGTGACACTGAAGCTGATGCTGTTTCTATACCTGCATAGTTAGGCATCTCTCCCTAGTAATAACAGACATGATTTGACCATGACAACAGCCTTTCTGCTTTTGAGGCAAACTGAGAAGGGCTGCATCATGGATGCTGAGGTTGACTCATCAGTAGTATAAATAGTAAATGTTCTCCACCTCCACAGGGCCCTACAGTGAATGGAACAAATTGATTATCCAGTAATGCTTTTACTTCTGTTCAAAGCAGTGGATTATCCAGGGAGCTACACCAAGGGCCTGGGGCTATGCCCAGATAATTCATTCTGTACCTTGCTTATGTTCCTGATTCTGTTGGATCTTCCTCTTGCGGCTTTGACTCTGTGCCTGTGGTAGTGAGGGAGAGCTGGCCAATGTCCTGTACAGAGGCATAAATTCATGGGCCTGTTATGTTTCTTTGAAAACAAGTGGGTTTTAATTCAGTGTTTGAAATGTGATGGGTTCACAGCTCTGGCTAATGAGTGTTCCCAGTACAGGCAGCAGAAACGGAGGAGGAGCAGCTATTACTATCCAACCATATCTTTTGTCTTTCTGCCTCTTGCTGTGAGTCTTCATCACTTCTTGGTGATTCTTTGGAAACACTGTCAGTAAGGACATCAGAAAGCCACTTAGTTTGCTTGAGGGGCTCTGTTTTTTCCTGGATCTGATTACTTGTTCAATATGTACCGTGCTAAATCAAACCACTTGATTGTACAGATATCAGATGAAGAAAACTTCACATACTCTACCAGCAAAGATGAGCTATGACTGGAATTCAGATACGTGTTTGGTGTTGGATTAAAAATGTGCTGCTACTGTTTGCAAACATTACTAGACCTTTGCTATCAAGGTTTTATTTCAGTGGAAAGTAGCTTTCTGATTATTTCCTCTTTATCTCCATAACGCCAAGATTTGTTTTGCTGAAACAAATGAAAATTTTTTCAGTTTAGCTTTTTGACAATGATGCTGAAGTCTTCAAGAGAAAACTATATTTAAAAAAAAAAAAAAGAGATAAATGTTTTTATGGACAGTTTTAGAGTCCTGCAGCTTAAGGCCAGTCATTTGGCTTTTCTGGTCTGCCACACCTAGTGTTTTACTCAATAAATTCTGCTGAGACCTCCACAGTTTTGAAGTGATAATATCACACGTTCTAGGAAGACAAGTGGATATCAAGATGTACCGGGATGTAGCAGCAACATTTTTAGGGCAATTACACAAGCTACTGCTATACAGTAGGATCCCAAAGCACTGTTAATACCTCATTTGTTATTTACCAAACATTATCAGGTATAATTTGGAAATCTATCTTATTTGTGCTGTCTCTAAGACATTAACAGTGCAGAATATTTAAATATGCTGTTACAATCAAAAGGTTTAAAATACATATGACAATAGCAGCTTCATTTCAGGAAAAAAATAACTCAAAGTCAGACTCATGAAACGATACCAAGTGTCTCAATGATGAGAAAATGTTATGTGTTGCATGGGTCTGATAACAGGATAGTACAGGATTTGATGGATGACCTCCCTGGGAAAGTTCTCTAAGCCAAATGCTTCACAGTTCTGCTTGAATTTCTCCTCTATTTTTACCTGTGGTTAAATGCAGATTTTCTGTACACCTATGAGGTGCCATTACTCAGTCGGTAGGTTTTTGTACTGCCTGTGAATTGCAGTCATTTGTCTGGAATAATTCAAGCCTTTAAGCATGCAGCCTTTTCAAGCCGCACAGGTCCTCAAGTTTTCAAAAACTCTTGGATTGTTTAAAATACGGGTTTCTTTACAACTCTGCATTTGCCTCAAAATTAGCAGGTAGGTTTTCTACCGTGTTTTCTCACACAGTTTTTCCCTTGTTGCTAGGGATAGCCTCAGTTTTGGGTTGCAGACTACAGCTTTTCCTCTCGAGTCAGACCTGAGATACACTGCTTGCCATGCAGAAAAGGAAACAGTGCTTTTCTGCATCACCACCATGACCTGTGAATTTGTGGTGATGCGTGTGGAAGGGTAACCTAGAGCTATAGCACTGTGCCCTTGTGGCCAAGAAGGCCAATGGCATCCTGGGGTGTATCAGGAGGGGGGTGGTTGTAGGGCAGAGAGGTTCTCCTCCCCCTCTGCTCTGCCCTGGTGAGACCACATCTGGATTATTGTGTCCAGTTCTGGGCCCCTCAGTTCAAGAAGGACAGGAACTGCTGGAGAGAGTCCAGCGTAGGGCTACAAAGATGATGGAGGGAGTGGAGCATCTCCCTTCTGAGGAGCAGCTGAGGGAGCTGGGGCTCTTTAGTTTGCAGAAGAGGAGACTGAGGGGAGACCTCATTCATGTTTATAAATATTTAAAGGGTGAGTGTCACGAGAATGGAGCCAGGCTCTTCTCGGTGACAAACAACGATAGGACAAGGGGTAACGGACACAAACTGGAACACAGGAGGTTCCACTTCAATTTGAGAAGAAACTTCTTCTCAGTGAGGGTGACAGAGCCCTGGCCCAGGCTGCCCAGAGAGGTTGTGGAGTCTCCTTCTCTGCAGACATTCAAACCCCACCTGGACGCCTTCCTGTGTAACCTCATCTGGGTGTTCCTGCTCCGGCAGGGGGATTGGACTGGATGAGCTTTGGAGGTCCCTTCCAATCCCTAACGGTCTGGGATTCTGTGTGATAGGTGGACTTGGGCAGGTGGAACTGGGCCATGACAGGAAAGACAAACATTCCTGCAGGCAGAACAGGAGGATATGGTGCATGACAAGCCTGGCATTTCTTGACATTGTTTTCCTTTAGGTGCCTTCAGGAGCTTCGTTTTGGCTTTGACAAAACCCACGCTAATACGTTAACTGCAGACAACTGTGCAGCCTGATGAGATAGTGTGTTTCCCAGTATATGTATTTGTTCATGAAGTTTTTGGCACAACACAGAATACTCTAAAGGGTATTCTAAATGAGAAATTACGTTCAGATTAAGAAAGAAACTGGTAGTTATGAAAACGTGAGGTTAATCATGGAAAAGAACTGGCCACAGAGAGTGACATAGTATAAATCAAGGTCTGAAAAGAGAAAGCACCTATAAAGATAGAAGTATTTTAAAAGAACCAAGGTGGCTCAGGGGAGCAGTGACTGAGAGCACACAGCTTTCTTTTTTGGATGACTGAGGTGAATTTGGCTCGGGATGAGGAGTGACTGAGAATTGTGTGGTAGCCTAAATTGTCATACTGGGAATTTTCCACTCTTGTTTGTAGTGGCTTGTTGTACTGCATTGTGTGGGAGAGTTTTGGGGTGATTAAAAGATCGAAAATTGGCAGTGAACACAGTGTGGACTTCACCTAGACTTGCTAGGAGTGGGTTTGCACAGGTTAGCTAGAGGAGCTTTTAATGCTTCCTCATGTTTTAACTTACTGTGAAGTGAAATAAGAAGAAGCCTTTGGGTTATTGCATCCCAATTCTCCCTTCAAACTACAGCTCAGTCCCCCAAGGCCTTAAAACCTGTGGTAGGACTGGAAGACCCTGGTAGTAGCACACAGAGGGGGACATTGGCAGTCCCTCACCCCTGCAGAAGCACGTAGGTTAGGTGCTAATCTAAGGCTGTTGTTAATAATGTATCTTCTTTTTTTTTCCCCTGAAAGTTCCTTCAGTTCAAGGCAGTGTTAGGGAACAGAGAATCGTAGCCAGTTTCCCTGTGGAGCCTCTGAAATCCATTAGCTGCAGAAAATGTCCCAATTTTGGAGGTCTCCAGTACAAGTGTAAAAATGTCCCCTGACAAAATAATGTTCCACAGTCCACTCAGGGCTCGCAGCCTGCGGTGAGTGCCAAGCGACAGCTTTCATGTGTGTGTTTCTCATTTGAACCTGGTTTTCCAAAATGTCCCTTGTTTCAGCTGAAACATTTCTTTAGTCTCTAAATTGTCCTTGACTCAGTAGTGACATTTTCAAATCTGATAAAATTCAAATCTAAAGGAGGACATTTACAGTTTTCTAAATATTTAACCTCCTCTTTCAGATTTCATGTTCTCAGTTTAGGCCATTTGTCGCTGATCATTTATTTTATCCTTATTTCTGTATCATAAAGTTCAAGGCACGTGTGGGGGGGACAAAGGGAGTCCCAGAATGGCACTGAATGGCGTGTTTATTACAGACCATCACTGCCGGTTAAGTCATTGTATTTTAGGGAACAATGATCAGGCACTTTTATCACCCTCTTTCTTTATACATAAATGTACCCTGCAGGGAAGCTGTCTGTCATATGCTATTGGATTGTATGTGAAGATTCCCTCTGACTACCTTACTTGGGGAGCTGCACCGGTTGCCCTTGGGTCTCTCAGCGGAGCTCAAGAAGCTGGTTATGATCTCTGAAGCAGTAAATAGGCTGGCAATTCTCTGCCCGCATGATGATGGTGCTGCAGCTGCTGGTCAGCCGAGGGTGCTTGAGCCAAGAGCCGAGTGTCATAAAAGGAAGAAACCGGTTGCTAGAACTGTCTCTGTGGTTTGGGAATGTTTGCTTCCTTCTCTGGGCCCAAATTACCAGATTGAAATAAAAGGGCTCTTTGGGTGTGGGATGTCTTTTCCAAATAATAAAGGATGAAGAAGGGACCTCTGTAAGGGATTGCTGGAGACCTCCTTGAGTGGTTATTTCAGGGCTGCTGAATAATACCAGACCACCTCAGACTTCCAGGTGTTTTTGTTTTGTCAGCAGTGTATCATAGCTATTCTCATCTGTCAGTGCCTCCCCACTGGAGGCCATGGGATGAGCTTGCAGGAACACGGCTTACCCCTGAGAATAAGTTTCCTGGCTTTGTGAGGCATGAGAATGGGCAGCAAAGGGATAGCAAGAAGGCATCTTGCATCTCTTCTTACAAGGCCTTGGAAACAGGGCAATTTGCCACCCACAAAACAGAGAAGACCTCCAAGTGAGCTGGGTGGAGGCAGGGGATGCAGCAGGAGCTGCCGCAAGAATCCTGGGTGTGTGGGGTGTTTGTGTGCCCCTGGCCCCATGGTGCCATCCCTGCCTCTTGCTGTCACTGCTGTCACTGCAAGGTGACGTGTCCTCCCGTTGTCCTGAGTGAACTGATAATTGAGGTCTGTGGGGAGGAAATAAAACGGATTGGTAGCGTCTGCCGTCTGCCACCCGGTTCCTTGATGACAGCAGTGGGGTGCGGAGGGTGCTAAGGTTTTGGAAGAGGAGAGGACTCTGCAGTTTCACTAGCCAGCCTCTTTGTTTCCACAGAAGAGCTGAAAAGGAAAGTTTGCTGCTGTTCAGCAGCTTTCCTTTGAGAATCTCACAGCACTCAATAACAGTGGGCACTGCAAATATTGTCCCACTCTTCTCCTTGGGGGAAATGCAAACCCTGCGAGCGTTACAATTGCTTGCTCAAGGTCAGTGTGGAGGAAAAATCTGAAATCCCAGTTCCTTAATTGTTGCTGCATCTCTGGGAATTTGCTACATGCATTAAGCGCTCACTTTTATGAGTCCGTCATGGTAATGGAATAGATGCTCAATGGGAAGAAAATAATTAGCATTTGCAGACAATCATGTCACTCTGATTTATACATGAGAATCTGACTGCAAAAACGTGTAAAAAGAAAGCTCTAACCTTTTATCAAATGATAGTGTGATTTATAATTAGATAATAGCCGTTGTCCCCCAGGGGTACTGACAACCTGAGATGATTTTCACCAGATTATTGTGGGATCAATACTAGCTGAATAATTAAAATTCAATACTGCTATGTCTCTATCAATAACATTGTAGGAATGATGTATGACAGATTTAATTGAATTTGTCAGCCACCACGGCTGCATGCATAGATCACGGGAATATTTGTAGAGTTTTGTGTTTTATTTCCTGATTATACTTGCCTTGTACTTTTTAACATTCATGGTTACTTCCAAGAAATAAGATTGCTTGCTCAGGGAGCGCTGTAAACAGTGACCCTGAGTTTATGCTGAACTTTTAGTCTAAATGTTAAGAGTCCTAATGGAGACTCGCAGTAATTAATTCATGGTAAATGTTAAATTACAAAACAGTGACAAAGCGGAGGTAACAAAGTCTTTTGTTTCTTTTTCTTGGTGGCTGGGTTGTTAACGCCTTCATTACTAGTCCAGCACTAGCTGGACAGTTTGTATTTAATTCATCCATACCAGAAATCTAAGGTGTGAAATAATAAATGATGGTGGAAATAATAAATGATGGTGGAAATAATAAATGATGGTTATATGCGTTCATTGGGCATGCGGGGATAATGCTGTTAGAGGAGTGGGTTGCATTTTGTATTTTCTGGCTGTACAAAGGACCACTGGCCGTATTTGGGTTCTGACTGGCCAAAATAAATGTATTCTTCATGAGTATTTGAAGATTAGCATCCAGTTATCACTCACTGAAGAGCTGGCTGATACCAGGGTGAAGTAGCAAGGCACCTTTTCATGTCACAGTGCCAAAATACCCCAGCGAATGAGAGAGGTAACGTTTTCACAAATCAGTCATCATTTCCTAGGATCAGAACGTGTCTCTCTTGTTGCTTGCTTTGGACTGATAAACTGCACTGTGCCATGAATTCTAAACCTGGATTTTAAATAATTAGCAGCGTGATGGCACAGAACAGCTTCTGCCCCAAAGAAGCTGCGTCTCTACTGCTAAGGTTCACACACTGCTCAGTATGTGGCACTGTGGTTAAGATTTATTTAAAGAATTAATGGTGATCTTTCACTGTGGAAAAAGGGAAAGACAATTAAGCTTAGGTACACCTTAGTATTAATAATTTTCCTACTGGTTACTGTCAGTTGCAGTTTTAGATTTCTTAATTGATTTTGTTAATATTCGTGCTGTTAATTACTCAGTCTCTGTTCACCTGCTCTGACTTGTTTCATACATGTGAATGAGGTTTGTTCCTTGCTGCATCCCATCAGCGATGTGTGTTCCACTCTGTGCTCTGCCTGGCACAGCGTTTACCCATGCCAAGCTTTCAGACAGTCTGCTCTGCATAATCAAACAGGCGTTTTCCTATTTTTTGAAAAGTGAATGTTTTCAGACTTATTTTCTACATTGAGATCCTTTTAGTTACAGTTATATCAGTCCTTCTCCTGCCAACTCAAGGGCTGAGGATTTAATTTGTAAATTAAAGTTGATGTTCTCATGAAATACTAAATGTTGAGACTTTAGGGAAAGCCTTTGCTGCAGCTTCCAAGCAGTGAAGTCTCTCGGATGACAGGCAATGGCAAGTGATTCTGTGAACCAGTTTTGAGCCGGTGCACAAGGAGATGGGTTGAAGATATAAGGTGCAGGTCTGAGTGTGCCTTCTTTTGCAGCTACTGCAGACAGGACTTTATTCCTCCAAACTTTTAATGGAAACCAAACCAAAACCCAACCCAAACACCCAGAAAGATATAGGAAGAAAATTGTGATGAATAATTCTGTTTACTTACAGGCTTCCTGATGTAGTACATATGGCTGTGACATCTTCTTGTGAGCTAGAGACCTAACTTCAGCATGCCTGCTTCCAGTGCCCGTCTTTTGCCACCTCTCTTTCCTGGGTTGAGACCTGTGCCCTGGAAGTTAATGGGAGTTCAATGATTCGAGTTCAGTGAGATCAAGATTCTTTGCTTTTGGTCGTTTTTGGGACACCTTGTGAAACAGTGCAGTTGAGAGCTTATGGGGTGCTTTGAAGACAGCTGGACTCACAATTAATTTTATCCAGAACTTTCCTAAGACAGATATACTGAAGCTAGGACTTTTGAGCTGTGGTTCTCACTTTTCTCCTTGTCTTAAGCTTCTCTTAGCTGCACTGATGAAACAGCGATGCTGAATTAGTCTGAACCCTCTCTATGACACAGCTTATTAAGAAGCTGTGGTTCTCACTTTTCTCCTTGTCTTAAGCTTCTCTTAGCTGCACTGATGAAACAGCGATGCTGAAGAATTAGTCTGAACCCTCTCTATGACACAGTTTATTAAGAGCCTTTGGGAGATGGTTTGTGTTTTCAGAAGTGGCACATCCTTGCTGGGATCCCTCTTCAATGTAGCCTCTGTGGTAGAGCAAACCATGGCCTATTCCTGCCGCTCAGAACTGGCTGCCACCGCCTGTGTCAGAGCTGGAGTGCTTGGAAACGCATCCAGTGCTCTGGGAAAAACAACTCCAGTCTCTACCCTTCCCTCCCTGCCTCCCTCCCTCCAGTAGTCAGCATTTATTTTGCCCTGAGCAGAAGGCTTTCATCCTTACAAATAGATGGCTTTTATCTTTTCTGGTCTGTTTTTTCTTGCAAATACTCCACACCAAATAGGATAATCTTGTCTGGCTACATAACCCCCAGGTTTACCCTGAACATCTTTCTTTCATATAAACACTGGGCTGTTAGGGTCTTCTTGATCACCATGTCCATATCTAATCCCCTGCTATTACAAGTGTATACCAAATAGTTTCTTCCTTAAGCTGATCAAGACCAATTTTAAAAAGGGAAGGATAAAACCATGTTTGTATTCTTACTGCTCCCATGTTTCTCTGTTGATTCAGAACCTTTAAGTAACTTTTAACATGAATGCTTTTGCTTCTCAGTTCTTGTGTATCATTTTGCTTCTGCTCTGATGTCTGTGCCAATGGTACACTGATGGAGAGATTTTATGTCCTTAACCAGATAAACAAGCCAAATTCTTTAATTTTGCTTTCATAATCAACCTTCACTATTAAATCCCCCTCTTTCCTTGTTAAATGTAGCCACCCAAAACTGTAGGCAGGTCTCTTCAAATCCTTTCACTCACTTGCTTGTCTCAGAGCTGGAAATAACATTTCTGATATGTGAAAGATTTTTGTTGCCATTGGTGGTTCACGGTGAGGTGTTTTGTTTCCCAGCTTGTTTCCAGTTGATGAGCAGATCGCTCCAGGTGATGTCAATCAAAAGGGGACACTTCTTGTTTTAAGGAAGCAGTCATCAAGTAAATGACAGAAGAGAGAGGCACAGTCAGATCAGAAAATGGAAAGAGTAATTTTAAATAGTTGTAGGGCCATTTATGAGAAGCAAATGAATGCTTATTATTCTGTAACCTGGAGGAAGAAATGAGTTTGAAAACACAGCAGTAAATACAGGTAGAGAGAGACAAAATGTTAATATATCTAGATGTGATAATATAAAAAGTGCACTGATAAGAGGAGAAGCGCCTCAAGTGACATTCAGTGGTCAGAGGAAAAAAACAAACCTGAAAGCAACATTCAAATCACATTACAGCCATTTGACCTTGGGTCAGTACCTGCTATATGTGGTATTGCCATGGAAAGTAAAAGCTCCTGCAGAGCCCTGAGAGGAAGAGAAACACCAGCTGGAGTGGAAACATGTTGGCTTTTCTTTGTAAAGGATTTTTTTGTTACACGAGCATTCACATTTACTGAAAATGTTACTAATTTGGTTTATTAAAGTTGTACCTTATCTGTAGGAAAGAATAAAATCAAAGATGCTCTTTTCTCTCTGGGCTGGGCTTCATTATCACAATTTCAGTTAAGTACAGGCTTTACTGTGGAATAACTGAAACAGGTTGGAAATTAGGAAAAGCAGTCAAGGCTATCTCCAAACTACATTCAGTGATAATATAAAGAGGAATCACTGTGACTTGTACAGCTGTATTCCAAAGTGGTTTATATGTGTGGTTTTGTTTCTTATCCAAAGGCTCTTCTCATGCATGCTAAGATTTAAGGCCTTAAAGTGGTTCTTACAAAACCGGTGCTTAGTTCAAGTCTCTCTGTTACATTAGCTTTGCTCAGGGTTGGGAAGTTTGTGTGTAAATATTTAAGCAAAACAAATGGAGGGAGGGAAGAAAGTAGGAGGGAAGTTTAGTCGTGTATCAAAATGACCTCTGTTGGCATTCATAGGTTCTTCATCTATCCTTGGAGCACTGCTGAATAATCTACAGAAGCTGTTGTCTAGTGCAGTAGTTTCATATCAGTCCACACAGCATCAGTGAAAACATCTATCTGCACAGTCAGAAGATTTATGATTCTGATCATGAGGGTTTCTGAAGGTCCAACGTCCAGCTGAGGTGACCCAGAAGGTCTCCTCTCCCTTGCAGTATTACACATGGTCATGCATGGAAGTTTAAATACCTCTTTCATTATAAAGAATGTAGATAAACAATGAGCTAATGAGATTGCATTTAAATACTTTTCACTTCTTATTTTTAACTAAAACCAAGTTTTGTGGTCAACTGTTCATTTTTGTTTCCCACTGTTACCCATTCTATGCGTGATACAATCTCGCCAAGATCCGACCAATGCCACGTTGTGCTATGTACTGCACATACATGTTATGGAAGGAATCTTCCTTGTTCATAAAAGAAAACTCTGCAAAGAAGCCTAAGGAATAGAACAGGGCTGATTTCTGTCACATTTCAGATTTCTGTTAGGTCACGTAGCTCAGTGAACTTGTAAATAATGCAGTATTTACACTGGTATAATAGGAACAGCGACAACAAAAGTCACCTGTGTGTTCCATTTGGATGAGGGTTAGCCAACATAAAACATATTCAAATGTCCACTTCTGGGGTTTTTGTCATATAAATAACTCTGAAGCTTAATATTGCAGGATAACAGTCACTAGACACTTGGCATTGTGTAAAATGTAAGTGAAAATATTGTCCTGATGTGTGCGAACAAAGCTGCTGTCATGGAGTCTGTCAGGTGCCAAAGGTGCTCTCTTAAACGTGATCTAAAAAATCAAAAAGGAGTAGAACAAGTCAGGAACAATAAGTTACGTGAGACAGTAACTAAATCAAAAACCTGAGGTCAAGCATCAGCCTTGAAGGTATTCCGATACGGACTTCTCACAATAGTTTTTGTTTACAGCAATGCTTGAGATGTAAAACATGGCAATAATAATGTGTTTCATTTGCTTATGCAGGGGTAAAGCTGATCGTGAGATTTAAATAGGAAAGAAAGGATTAAAAGGGTGGGAAAATGGTTGATTTGTCTTTCCAGGGCTTATAAACACAGATTTTGATGGACCATATGGTCTCTTGTCTCTTTGATACTGCACTTAATGCTTCTATCATGCTAATATCCCTAATCTTTATTTTAATTGTTTTTAAATGTTCTTGTTTATAGAAGAGAGAAAATATTCAGTACACACAGGACTGGAAAGGGCCTGTCTGCCATGCAGAACACTTCGTGTGCAGATGGGAGCTTTATGGCGGGCAGCTTGGCGAGCCCATAGGGTGGCTTCTATGCCAAAACTCTCTTGGTTAGACAGGGTGCTGGAGCCCGTTCCCTTTTATCGTATGTACAGTCAATGCTTTTCATTTTGCAGTTCAATACATCTTAATTTTCCTCCTTATCATATCCAATCTCGGGCTGTATGTTTCAATATAAAGTAGATTTTCAACTCCGTGATGAATTTCTTCTTTATAGTATTGCTGGAGAATGACATTTAAACGCAGCCTCGGTTCATAAAAGGTACAATACGGGAGGGGAATGATTTAAAAATTTTGCCATGAGTCCTTGAGGATGCAAGGTTGAATACTGTTTGCAGAAGTCAATAGGGTTGTTATACGCAGGCTTTGTGTGTGTGAGCACAGGAGGCTGAAACAAATCAATTTCCATTGACTTGTCTACCAAAGGAGTCATTATTTAGAACTGAAGAGCCATTGCTCCTATAATATAATGTAAAAACTTACTGTAGTTTGACTGAGGAGTAGGCTATGATGAAATTATTTGTTTAAAAGCAAAGCGAAGATGCCTTCTGGATATAAATGTTGGAAGCATTGATTAAAAGTTGTTGATGAATGAATCGTGCTTATTTTTTAAAGATGTTAGCAAAAGTAATATCAGTCTGACATTGACAATAGAGTTTATTGGTAAAAAGAATTTGCTGGCAGTTATTCAAATAGAAGGAGCAATTACAGTCCTAGGGAAAAGCAACACTGTTTAAAGAAATGCAGTGGTGATGCTTGAAGCACCAAGTCTTTCATCTTTAAAACGTAGCTTGACTCATAAATTCAGTTTATCAGCAGATCCCCTTATAAGAGTGCCTGCCCTGAGCTCTGTGCTTCACATTAGCTCTCCTGCTTGGTATATTACCAGTAAATTGTTGAAATTCCCTGTAGTAGTAACATTTAAGGCCAGAATCACTGAAGTTTTTATGCTTCCCTTTGTGCATCGTTTGCATTAACAGAAGGAGATGTTTCAGGTCTGAAAAGGATTTATGCAGTAAAATTGGCTGATCACATCTTTTCTGTATTCTCCATGCCTCTGTGCATCTTTTCCCAGCCCGTGCTGCAACTCAGGAGTGTAAGCAGTAACTCAACGGAGTCCACTTAAGGGAACTCCTGTGAAAAGAGTCACTACCAGCAAAAATATTTTCTGCACAGCAGACAATTCTAACAGGAAAAAAAAAATTAACAGAAGTTCCACAAAGTCTCTAAAAATTAATACTTGCAACAGGAAAACTTGTTTAAAAGGAGCAATTGCCACTTTAAGAAGCGCATGGTAACTAAAATGTAAGTGAATGCAGAAGGACAGTGACCTGCCTGCGTGCTACATTGCTGCTCATTATTCATCCTTCTTTGAAGGGAAAAAACAGAACAAAACAATCACAGAACGAAAGCCCCTAAAACACAGTGTTTTTGCAGCTAGGCTGCACATTTACACAGATTCTCCTGCTGGATGTTCTAAGCCCAGCCTCAGCAGAGCAAGATTTCCCCATAGTATTCATACAAAATTGCTACTCCATCCATTTTCTTTCACTCCCAGAATGGATGTGCAGTAAAGAGAGTTGCCTCGGACATGTGTCTGTCTGTGGCTGAAGCACTGCACGTGCCATCACATTTGTGACTTCCAGCTATAGCTGGTACCAGTGGTATACGTATAGCTCTGCTGCCACGCAGGAACGCAACCAACAACTGCTCATTCAGGTCTAAGCCTCTTTCAGTCTGAGATTTCTTTCTAGTTTTGGGTTTACTGTAAAAAGCAAGGGAAAAACCAAATGAAAACCCACCCAAACCCAACAAAGGAATGAAAGTAAACTGCAAACAGAGGCAGCCATGAATGGCTTTCATAATCAAATGTTGGATTTGTTTTTGTCGTTAGTTTGTTTGTGGGGGTTTTTTTTGTTGGGTGGTTTGTTTTTTTTTTTTGAGCAAAGCAGTTTACAGCTAGGAAAAGCTCTTTATGTTTTCATTTCATAAAGCAAAATTGTTCTTCAGTGACCGATTGCCTTTAACTGCAAGTAAATGATTACCAGAGTATTAGAAATATGGCAAAGTCAGTGCAAACCTAGAACCGTCTTCTTTCTTGACTGGGAGAACCTGAATCATTTTGACAAAGTGAAAGCCAGGTGAAGTACCTGCAACTAGGTTTTACTGTGTGCAAAAGGCTGCATACTAAGTATGGTTTGGTTTCTGAGAGGGAGGAAGAGAGTATGCAAAGACTCAATATTTTGAAGGCTGCTCTGGATATCTTTTGTTAAGCTCTGTGTGGAGTTGTAGCTCGTGGTCAGCAAGTTAGTTTCCTTCGTGCTCTTTCATAGCCTGGGGTTACAGGTTCAATATCCTTGTTCTGACAACATCTTACAGTAAAACAAAATTCAAAGGTTTACAGTGCTTTCTGAATTATCAGCATGAATCCACTAGAATGAGAAGTGCGTGACTCTGAAGAGTAAATGCCTGTACTTTCTTTAACGTTTGGATAAACCCTCTGTGGTTACAAGGAGCCAGAGCAACTCTGCTATTGGCAACTTCCCCAGCTTTGCACCATCACAGCGAAAAGCTGGCTTACTATTGATTAACATATTCTTTTGACATTCTGTGTATGCAGCATGTGTTTTAAATTTTAATAATACACAGACCTTATGCTGCTTGTTTGTCAGCATTCTCCTTAAGAATTCTCTGCGCAGAAGAAAAATGGAGCGAAATGTGTTGCAAATCAAACAATGCCATTTGTAAGCCTCTGCTTTCAGAAGTTAATTATTATTTATAAACTGAAGCCTCTGTAACAGCATCAAAAGTTATAGCAAGGAGAGTGAGTGAACTTCACCCTGGTAAGAGACCATATAAACATGCAGTCACAGCAACGTTGGTGGAAATGAGCTACAAACATTGCTGTCTCTTAGGTTGCTATTAATGCACTGAATCTGTGTTTGAAAGGCCTCTGTTGGGGCTGATTTTGTTCTAATTTAAAGCAGTTTTGCCTTTGATTTTTAGTCATTCACTTTGGCAGTGCAGCTAAATCACAGTAATGACCGGTTGCCTCTCTCTTCCCCTGTCTGTCTGCTCATGCCTGCTTCTTCCTCGCTGTAGCGTTAGTGCTTGTCTGATATCTTGAACTAAATTGTGGGGGAACAAAATGAATCTCGGAGGGGAAGAAAACAAAAACTCGAGTTGTCTCCTGTTAGTTCAGCTTCCTGAACACAATGGCTGCAGGACCAGGGAGTGCGCAGGGGATGGGGTAAGGGTACCTGGCTGACAGCTGGGGAAGAGCACGAATGGGGGGCAGAATCAACTCTTCTTGCAGCTGGCTATTAAATTTGTCTAACTTCAGGCTGAAAGTCCCCTTTTCAAGAATTATGGTTTGGATTTATAGTAACTCCTTAGAGGCTAATTAAAATTAGCTTTATGCAAACAAATCTGATTGTGATTGGATATTTAATTACCTAATTACATAAATACCCTTCCACAGTACACACATATGGAAGGAGCACGAGAACTATATGGGTGAAATTGTCCTGCAGTTCTAAAAGTCAAATCTGAAAATGTTTAGGGTTGAGATATGGAAGTGAAAGGCACAGTTTAATGTAGAAAATCTACAGGAATGAGGAGGGCAGAACGTTATCTGTGTGCTTTAAATTAATGAGGGCACATGCTTTTAAGTTGGCTGTGCCAGTTTTAAATACTCATAGATTAATGAGATAATTTTCAGTCTGCTCACTAATTCAGAGTTTGGAAGGACTGCTTTGTGCTAACCAGCTCACAGGTCTGGGCTCAGGCTTGGCTCAAACTCTGCTGAGCTATCAGCGTCCTGTCTGACCAGGGCATGGCCTACTCCTACAAGGAAAGGCTTTCTTTCCAGTCTTACCTTTGCTAGTTCACTGACACTGTGTAATGCATAAATGCAGGATGCAGCCCAACAGCACACTGCCTGCCACGGGCTCTGTTGCCTTGGTCAGTGCATTGGCTCTTTTCGACAAGAGAACTGAGTGAGCGTCCAGGGGTCTGCAGGGCCTGGGGACCGAGCTCTCCTCTGTTTCTGCGCATGAACCTGGTAACAGGGAAGTGGGAGATGGTGCCATGCACTGATTACCATGCACATCAAAATCTGAAAACCAAAAATGAACAGTCCTGCTTTTACTCGTGCCAAAGATGAATATGACTGCATGACCAGTCACAACAACATGAAGAGAAAAAGGTTTCATATTCTCGCTCTTTGTGGCTTTTTCCATTTATCACCTCATGTACTTACCCTGTGGGCAAAGACAGATTGTCCTTTCTAACGTGTCCTTTCTGAAGTGTCAGCGTAAGCACAAGGGTAGGAAATAAAACAGGGATTTGAGTGCTTAAGTGTGCCAATAAGTTCCTGGAATGCTATGGGAATTAACTGGCTTCTGGGGGTGTTGATAAACAACTCTTCATGTGTGTAGTCAATGGAGACACATAGAGACAGTTCTAACTGTAGCCCTAAATTCATATGCATCTGTCCAGCTTAAGGCAAATTATAACATGAAGGTATTTTTTGCTGGCTTGTAGTGTTGCCAAGTTACCTATCATGTAGATTCCTTGCAATTGCTTCTTGGTGGTAGTAAGCAGACAGGAGTACAAAGTACACAACAGCAAAGGAAAGGGGACCACACAGCCATGGCCAAGAGGAATCCTGGATCATATAATCAGATCTGTGTTAGTTGATCATTGAAGCTGTATCACAGTGACTTTGTATGGTTATTTAATACAAAACCTGGGACATCACAGAGTGTGCAGAACCCATTAAAAACAACATTTGGAAAACTGAATGTGGTACTGTACAGCCTTTGAAATTGCTTTTCATAAGTTATCTCTCACTAATCAAATAGAACCTGTGAGGGAATAAAAAGAGCCAAGCAGGATGTGACAGGTACTTAACTTAAGAAGAAAATGGGCATATCTGTGTTATTGTTTTCTACTGCTCTAGATACAAGGCTGCATTGTAGCTCTGGACCAGAAATGTACAGGGATGCAAAGGTGTCAGTAGCTTTTGTGATAGAGTCTCTGAGTGCAGACACAGCATTCAACCAATATGCCTGGCGCTTTCCTGCTTTCTCCCAGCATTGGAGAATCTTTCAGAGAGATTTGCAGGAAGGTGCTGTGGTGGGATAATGTGTAGCTGCAGTGCCAAGCAGCCAGGAGGCAGATTGCACCTTTCCCCAGTGAGAGCACAGCATGGGGTCTGGAGTCATCTGGTTCTTAAAGCTACCTGAACAAAGAGTGCATAGTTGTACTGCTGAGGCTGCCACACAGACTTCAGCTGCAATCTTCTTTTGTAGGAATAAGTAATCTGGCCAGGGAAATCGTTCCCCAGTCTCTGGCTGACTGCATTGCAAGATGGAGCAGACCAACAGGCAGGTAGCCATGCCCACTGTAAGGCACGCAGAGCCTGAACTCTGCCTGCCCAGAGAACCATGCAGAGCATGATTACAGTCTTTACTGACTGTGCAGTCAGAACTGAAATCCAATTTAGTGATCATGTGGTCACTGTTTCTTTTCACCTGGAAGACGTTATATCTCAAATATGAGCAGAGTGATGCTGAGAGCATGCCTCATATGACTAAGATGAAGAGCTCTTCAACAGAAAAGCAACCTTAGTTCCATATATAACATATATATGTATAAAGAAGCCTAAACAAAACTTTATAGATGACATATTGGCAAAACACTGCCAGAATAAATTTTTATGTGGGTATAAAAATATGCTCAGTGGGTGTAAATTTTATATGCATTTCAAAATCCAAACCTGACATATTGATGGGTTTGCAGGGCATATCTATATTCTTTTTTTTTTAGGTGATAAAAAATTCAAGAGGTGTAGGCTCAGATAAAAATAAATGTGATCACATAATGTATTTGATTTAATTTATGAAGCACTACCTGTCCTCCTCCTTTAACAGGCTACTCAAGACAAGTTAAAATGCTCTAATGCTATGAGTGTATGAGCTTATCGCCTGAGAATGTTAATGCATTCGTTAACATCAAGTGCTGTCCTTGGTTATAAGTGTAGATGGCACTTTTGTACCACTCTTTACCTGTGCTTGCTGTTATTCACTATTCTTTTGCTTCCCTCTCGGCTTTGATGCTGCCTAGTGGCAGTTTCTCTACCTCAACTGTTCCTATTAGCAGCTGCCATTGTAGACCTGTGGTGAAACAGTAAACACAGAGCCTCCTCACATCCTTTCCCTCATCTTTCCACCCCTTTTTGCACAGGGCTTTCCTTTTCTTTCAGCGAAAGCACTGATTCTGTAAGAAGCATGTTGGAGTACATATCCTCATTAATATCGAGTGGTCTTTTTACATGGTTTTTTATGCTTGTCTTACTGGGGTAAAATACATCTACCTGATGAAGCTTTATATTTTGAACTGTCCTAGGACAGGTTTCACTGAGAGCCAAAAGCTCCAGAAGAAAAATGATACAGGCTTTCTTGACCTGCTTAAGTTCATAAACTTCAAACTTTCAGATGTCAAAACTATATTAAATCTGTATTCTGCATGCACTGGACACAGTATCGGGTATATTAGCAGGCTCACCAGGATCCATATCAGCCTCTTGTCTTCCCTGACACATCAGAACTCCACTGCAGGAGGAGTGGAGCCAGGTTTCTTTTTTTTGTCACCAGATGAAGCACTGGTGTCGGGTTAAATAACAGTCTGAGTAGGCAAAATGCTCTTGGATCCTGATAAGGCCTTGTGACCAGTGTCAGCATCTCTAGCATGGTCTGTCAAGTGTCCCGGAAATTGGTATCAAGTGCTGTAACACCTCTTTTCTTATCTGGCACTGAAAAATCAGAAGAGGAGACTGTACTAATGGAAGAGTGTACTTCAATGCCAGAACTGCAGATGCAGTAGTAAGTGGACACACAATATTTGTAGCATTTCATAGTAATTAATAATGTCTCCCTTACACTCTTGTGCTCTGACTTCTTGCTGCTTCAGTGCTCTAAGCCTTCCACATCAAAAATGTTAGTGATCGTGTTGCCTATAACAGAGTATCTGTTCTAGGAAATGATTATGCTCTGGATGGGAGTTCACTGATGGCTGAGCAAACTTTGGACTCGTAGCTGCACACCTCCAGCCTGTATTAACAACAGTGTGACCAGCAGGTCCAGGGAGGTGATCATCCCCCTGTACTTGGCACTGGTGAGGCCGCACCTCGAGTGCTGTGTTCAGTTCTGGGCCCCTCACTAGAAGAAGGATGTTGAGATTCTGGAGCGTGTTCAGAGAAGAGCCACAAGGATGGGGAGGGCTCTGGAGAACAAGCCTGATGAGGAGCGGCTGAGGGAACTGGGCTTGTTTAGCCTGGAGAAGAGAAGGCTGAGGGGAGACCTCATCACCACCTACAACTGCCTCAAGGGAGCTTGGAGAGAGGTGGGTGCTGGTCTCTTCTCCCAGGTGATGGGGGATAGAACAAGGGGAAACGGCACCAAGCTGTGCCAAGGGAGGTTCAGGTTAGGGATAAGGAGGAAGTTCTTTACTGAGAGGGTCGTCAGAAGCTGGCACAGGCTGCCCAGGGAGGTGGTGGAGTCCCCATCCCTGGATGTGTTTAAAGAGCGGGTAGATGAGGTACTTAAGGATATGGTTTAGGGGGTAGACAGGAACGGGGTTGGGCGTGATGATCTCAGAGGGCTTTTCCAACCGAGCCATTCTGTGTCTGTGTCTGTCTGTGTCCGACAAAGCTCTGCTTTCACCTGGCAGGGGACAGAGACACATCAGGCTGTGTCTTGAACAGGGTTTGGGAAATGCAATTGGGTTTCCAGAAAGCATCCAGGGTATACAAGCCTGCACGGCTGCAAGACAGTCTCACTGTTGAGAAGACTGGTAGTGAGAAATTGCAAACAGAGTGAACACATCGTTTACGCCCTCCAGCCAGTACATATCTTGGGACAGATGTTTGATGGAAAGCATTTGCTGGAAAGAAGCAGAACTAAACAAACTTTATTCATTCGGAAGGTGATGACGAGAATTATGAAGCTGGTGGAGGGAGCGAGGGTTAGTAAGAGTTAATTTGGAAAACTTATCTTTGCCAAACAATAAAGCAATTGGAGTATCCAGAGAAAGCATTGCTATGTTGGAACAAGGAAATGTTCTCAGTACACACATGATCATATCCTGCACACTTCTATTTATGAGCAAATGAGAATCTTGCTCTTGGCCTCATGTGATGTTGAATTATTGAATCTTCTTAGTTAATTTGCTTCTAAACAATCTAGAAAGTCTAAAAAAGTGATCAGATGTAGTTTAATTTTGCACAGAGTCTGTTCTGAGCAGTTCAGTTTTTTGCATGTGACTTCTTTAAAAAACTTATGTGCTCTGTGGTCCCCATCTTAAGCCACTGGTGTCAGCGGAAATCGTGAAACTGATTTAAGGATCTTAGATCGGATCTTATGTGTTTCTCTTCAAGACATATCTGTAGACTTTGCTAATAGCTTACTTTGCACTTGGGTAATCTAACAGTGCAAGCTCAATACTGCTCTGGGGGGGATTCTGTTCTGCTTCATGTAACAATGAAACCATGAGTTAAGTATGAATTCTTTATTATTGATTACTCAATACTCATTGGCAGTGATTTTTGTGAAATAGGGTAGAAGTACCACTTCATTTTCAGTTCCCATGTTACATTTATAGTTGGTAGTTAAAGCAAAAGTAAAACCCCCAGAACAAAACAGACTTGCAAGCTGAGCACCTTTTATGTAGAAGTCAAAGAAAGGATCCTGCCACTAACGGTTCATGAAACGTACCAGCGTTTTAAGAAAGAGATTCAGGTGGTTTTAGTCTGGAGAACCCAGAGTTGGTACGAGAGTGCAGTTCTGTTCCTGTACTTGTTTCTGAAATGAAGCATCAAATCCCTAATTGTTCCATGTACATCAACACGGTCTCTGAAGATATTCTTGCAGATTGGCACCTGTTATTTTCTCTGTGTGTAAATAACAAAACTGTCTTAACTGGCTTACTGGACTACTTGGCTAGCTTTACGATATCATTTGCGATCACGAGCTGCATACGTTAACAATTTCTTCTTGTTATTTTTACATTTGGCTCTGTGCATTCTGGACTGTGAACTGATCTAGAGAACGCCTCAGGCTATGAACATCTTAGAATAATAACAAAGCTCATTACATGCTGGGAAGACAACGTGTGTCAGAAAGGAGTCCACCTTTTCCCTTCATTTTGGTCCGAGTTCACTTTTCTGGGAGAGAAAAGGAGGAAAAAAATGATACGATTAGGCTATAAACACCAAGGTCAATGAGTCACCAATGACAGGTCAGACCAACACACGCTGAATTTAGAGCTTTAGTGGAAGTGGAAAAGAACCAGCAGAAACATTTCTATTTGGTCTGTGACTGTAAAAGGAAAGAACTATTGAAACCTGTAGAATAAACCCTGCTTGTAGGCATCTGCTAGAGGAGAGTTGAGATTGTGAGTGCTGGGTTATTTAATGGCAAACCTAATCTGAGACGCTAGAACAGAGCAGAGCCTGCTGCGAGCACAGAGGTGTTGAAGAGCAGGGAGAATCTGAATGAAGGTAGAACACGGACGGCATGAGCAGTGTGTTCCTTAGACAGGTGACACTTTGTAGACTGCTACGAAAGGAGGAGGAGACAGACCCAGAGAGTGGAGGAAATGAGTGCTGCTTTCAAGGCTTCACAACGAGTTATTTTTGGCAGTGGGCTGCAGAAAGTGAAATTTGCTGAAAGGTAAAACTTTGAGCTTGGCTGAGAAAACTGATCAAAGGAGATGGACACGTATTTAAAACTGGGACATGGAAATTATTAGTCAGAAGGGCAAGAATGTGTTTTCCCTCCTTTTGACCCTGTACCACAGAAGAAAGCTATAAGTAATGTGCAGAGGTGGCTTGTCTACTGTGCCTCCAAGAGAGCAGGATTTCAAAAGACTGCTTGCTCAGGCTTAAAGTGCATCTTTCTTTGTGCATTTTCAAAGCAAGCCTGAAACTGCAAGGAGAACTCAAAGCCATTGCGTTTTCACCTCATTTTTACACAGACCCCATTGAGGTTTGAGTGATTTAATCCTAAAGCTGTAAATCTGGATAAGTTCACACAGAACCTAGTAAAAGGTTATTTGAAAGAACTGCAAACTCCAAAAGATGTCAGAGAACTTTGGCTGAGCTTGTTACTTGCAAGTAATGGAACAGGAGTTCAGGGGACTTTTCCAGGATTTTTAAAGTTGCTGGGAATACTTTTCATAGCTTTGCTTCTATTAAGACTGTGGCCAACTGCATCATAGGTTCCCGCACAGGGTCAAAATACTTTGTGCTGAATTTACAGTAGGGGACATTCATGAATCTCGTTATCTAAAAGTGCCCTTGATTTCGAAAAGGAGAATAAAAACAAGGTAAAAATGCTAATCTTCGAGTTGTTCTTATAATGGTGGTTGTAAACTGAAAAAAAAGGAGGAGTGGAGTAAATGTTTGCACATAAAGAGTCGGTATCCTTGGTTTATGGCTGAGGCCGTAATGTCACTGCCTTGATGCATTTCCTTGAGCTCTCTTTTTTCTGCTGTGACTGCCCATGTAGTGGCAGCTGCTTGTTTCCCAGTTTATATCATGCAATCTGTGAAACGTTTTTGAACGGCTGCAATACTTAGCTCATGTTCTGACTCGGTGCAACTTTTTCTCGTGCTCTGTGGTAGCCATGACAATTCCTGCATTTTCCTCTAGCAAAAAATAAACTGTCAGATGATTAAATCCCTCTTGGGGTTCAATGCATTTCCCTCTAACAAGCTCCCCTTCTCTTTCCCCCAGTTCCTAGCCCTTCTCAGTCTTCACATCAGCAGCAAGTCCTGCACTGTGCTGTCTGGTTTTGGAACCTGCCATTCCATGTCTCCCATTCCCTCCTTCAGAAATGTTGAGAGCATCAGCCCAGGCAAGTGTCGTTCCCTGCTTCTGTGCCACAGGACTCGGTGTTGTGTCTGTTCCCTATTTGCTCACTTACGATTACGGAGTATTTCAAAGTTGAAATTGATGTTTGGTTACTGATTAGGTGCATGGATGTACTGGGACCGTGTAGGGTAATGCTTGCTTTGGTCAATGACTGCGTTTTCCTCCTTCCTCCACAGAAAAGTAAGGACAAAATGATTTTGAAAAGAATTCTTTTGTCTTCACATTTTTATTTTTTTTTTAATTTAGAACAAGAGAAATAGAGGTTTAATATTCTGTGTCAAGGGGGGAGTTATTTATATAGCTTACTCAATTTTAATAAATATATTCACTTTTTACCTTAATAGCCCTGTTATGGCTTCAACGAGTCTGTGTAAAACATCTTTAGAAGGAGTGCCTCTGTTGGAAAGCTAGGATAAATCTTGAGTAAACAGGCACAAAGCTGAGTTGTCACAATCGCTTACTGGTTCTGAAAATCTTGGTCAAACCTGTCCCTCAATGTAGATATGGAGCTGAGGCACGAAGGAATGTTTCTTGGGAATATTTTTTTGCCTTTAATGTCTAAAATAGCTGCT
This sequence comes from Mesitornis unicolor, assembly GCF_000695765.1. Classification (NCBI taxonomy): domain Eukaryota; kingdom Metazoa; phylum Chordata; class Aves; order Mesitornithiformes; family Mesitornithidae; genus Mesitornis; species Mesitornis unicolor. Next base: position 11,772 of record NW_010205212.1, on the reverse strand, counting down.
CCAGAAATAGTCATGCATTTTGGATCATTATCTTTGAACCAAGCTTGTGTGCTACACCTCTAGAAAATTACCACCTACAGATACAGAGTTCTAGATATATCTTGAATGTCTTATTAAGGTCTTTCAGCCTTTTAAAAAAACAACCAAAAACCTTTTAAAAGATTGAGATTTTGCTCCCAGTCATGCTGATATCAATCTGGGATAATACTGATGTCGATACAATTACCTCACATTGACACTGATGTCAATGATGTCAAAATCTGGTTTAATAGCCAAGACTTTGTACCTCAAAAGCCAAATAGATTGTTTCAAAATCTCAGTTTGAACTCTGCTGAATTCCACTTTCTACAGAAAATCTTTCATTGCCTTTCAAAATCTATGAGACCTTGTTATACTAAAGGCAAGAGCCTTTCCTTTACACTCATAATCAGTATTGATTATAATGTGAGATGAAGAGTCCTCTGGTAGAATAACATTACTGCCTGATTTAATAAGATAATTGCTATCTTTATTCATAAATATTGTGTTTTATTGCTTTCTGTTAGTGTGGCACATGTGGGATTCATAATTTATTTCAATTATAGCAGTCATCAGAGAAGCTCGTGAAATGTGATATTAGCAATTCTGCTTTTACTGTACCACCACAGACTTTCTGGAAATGGACAGGCCCATCCTCTACACAACAAGAGCTCTTTTCCTGTATATGTGCTGATCAGGTCTAAATAGTAATGAAAATTTAATCTAGATGGCTTAGGACACTTTCAACCTTGGTACCAGGATTTTGAGCTAAAAGAAAGAAGGGAGGGATGAAGGAGGGAGAGACAAATGGGGAATTGAAAGAGAGTAGGCAGGGGAGAAGAAGAAACCTGAGAGGAGTCTCAGAGGTGATGAGAAGAACAAAGGCTAAGACAGAGAGAGGGTGTGAAGTGCGACAGAAGCAGTAGGAGGGAAACAAAAGCATTTTTCTATGCACAAAATGCTTTTGGCTGGACAAAAGAACTGGTAGGCAATAATGAATAGACAAGAAGAAAGAGCTGTTTGTCCTCTGATTCCTACATTTGTGGGCTCACTGAAAATTTCCCCTAATTTACCCTTCTCCAGAAATGCATCAGCCCCAAGATTTGTGCAGCTTTACTTCACATCCTCATATCACAGCCCGTAGTCTCTGAGTCACGCTCTCACCCTCAGCAGACCTCAGAGCTTGTGAAGCCCAGGCTGAATAACAATGGACTTGCCGGTGCCCTTCAGATCTATTTTGGAGTCCTCTGGTTTCTGTATCTGGATTTTGCTGGGATGAGACTAAAGCCCTTTCCTTTGACTTGGGCTTGTGGCAGGATCAGAAGTGGCAGTTATGGGTTCGTGGTTCATTAGCAGTGACTGTGGGAAGAGGTCAGATATCAAGCACCCAGAGTTTGCAGGAGACCTCTTTAGGGGCTACTCTTTGAATAAAAGAGAGGAAAATCAGGGTCTTTTCAAGGCAGAAGAGAGGATAATGTCACCAGTGGTGTTTCTAACATGTGCTATGGGGATGCTGCAGAGAGCTACCTGTTCCCACACCCCGCTCCTCTCCCTCCCTTCTTCTGAAGGGCAAAGCCTCTTGGACTCTGTGTCTGGGTTTTGGTGGAATATCTGATGAGACTTCCTTCTGTTATTTTTCCTGCATTTAGCTTGGCAACTCTCCTTCTTAGTCCTGACATGTAGTTTTTCAATGGCAATTACAGCAGTAATAGTAACTTGCATGGAGAGTAACGTTAGGAACCTGTGCATCTGTCCATGCTCTAGTCGTTTTACAGTCTTGGAAATTTTCAGGTGGCTCTGCAGAGCTCCTGATTAACAGCACCTCAAAGCACCAACAAGGGAGAACTTGTAGAAACTCCAGTAAGTTTTTGTGACGCTATAACAGATTATACTGATAAAAACATGTTTTTCAGGTGCAGTGTGATGCATTCTTGGCATTATACAGCTTTCAAGAAGCCTAATGTAATGCCCACTATCTTTTATTATTTATAGGAGAGATTTAGCTTTTCATCGTGCTGGAAAAGACTGCTTTGTTACTCTCTGAAGTTCAGGCAGGTCAGGAGAGAATATTGGAAACTGAACTTTTCAACCTGGTGGCCCCTGCTGTCATGGCAGGCAGCAGTCTGACAGGAACACAAGTTCAGCGATACAGAGCGATAATGAAAAATGTAGCTTTGCAACTTTTCTCTGTCAATAACAAAGCTCATCTCTTTTGTGCCAGCAAGACATTGCATGCAGCACACATTTCAAATTCAGTTAATCTCAAAATAATTCAAAAATCAAAGAGCTTATTCAACCATCAAGACATACCAGATTGACTCGCAGTGTATTCATAGAGGGGATAGTAGAGAGAGAAAGAATTCAATATCAGAATCAGTAAAAGCAGCACCAGTTTTTGTTCGGTCTAAATTGTTTTTAGACCACACGAGCACACTATGAATACTAAAAGAGGTACAAAAAGACTATTTTATGATTGTGGCGTTTGCATTACTCATCTAGGAATAAAATTCACAAAGGTGGCGGTTGTACATATGTGCACGGGCTCTTCCTGCCTCGCTGCAAGGACTTGCATATTTTTAACGTTATTTCAGGGCTGCGTGTGCATCTGCTGCCACCATGCAGCTGACATTCAGACCCAGTGTCAAGGAGCATGTGCCCAGGCAGCTGATGATGGGCTCAGAGATTTTGCTGTGGTATTTGCTTGCTTACCCAGTTTCAATGTTTTCTGTTTCAAACGTTGCATGGAGAATAATTCAGATATCATTAGAAATCAAGTTGCTGCTGCCAAATTAATATGGATTTGCGACAGGGCACCTGCTAGGGATAGACGGTGCCTATAGTGGATGAAGGTAGATGAATGGCAGCTTCTTGTCAACTAAAAGAATACATTCACCTGTAAAGCATATCAAGATGCAGGACTGCACCTCGGATTAACAGCATGATCCCTTGGACACCAGTGCTGCTCTGTGCCACTCAGCAGGGAGCGGCGGGGTCAGCGCATGGTTCAGGTCACTGAGATTAGGACCAAGAGCTATGGGATTTGGGAGGTGACAAAGTAGAGGAGGCTGTCCTTGCACCTGAGCACAGGGAAGACCTGGGAGCCCACGGGGCATCCTTGGTTGTGCTACTTGCTTAATATTCAGCCTAGGCTGAGCTGTTGTAGGATGTATTAATCAAGGGCTCTCCTCACTGCTACACCCAACACTTCTGAGTAAGAATAGATCATTCATCAATAAATTGCTCTCATCTCTGACTCTAAATTTGTGTCATTCCCATTTTATCTTTTATAAGCATCCTAGAAGTTTTCCAGGCACTGAGCACTGAATTGCTGCAGATACACAACCCGGTTGCAGCAGTCTCCTGCACGAAGTGTGAAGGACTTTTATTCTTGAAACTTGGAGACAGCTGAATAAACTAATTTCTTTCACTTGTTAGTTATTGAGGCTGTTTTGCACAGCAGAGCATAATCCAAGATAAGTCAATTACAGACCTCTGTTTTAATTGTCAGTCAAACGGTGAAGATGGTAACAGTCATGAAACACCTTTATTGAACAGGGAAGCGTGCCAGCACCAAGGTAAAAGGCATAATGTGACATGAGATTACTGCAATTTCCATGGAGACTTCACCAGGGTGGTGCTTGCAGAATTGGGGTCGCATGATAAGCGTTTCACCAGCTAACAACCAAATAATGAAAACTCTCTTCAAACCCCTTACGACTTCTTTGTAACCTGGACAGATTATTCTTTTGTCCGTATTTCATGCAGTAATTCATTGCTGAGCGGCAGGGCTGCTGCAGGACAGATTCTGAGCCTTTGCTAGGAGCAGGAGCTCTTGGGTGAAGCAACTGTTTGAATAGACTGTTTCACTAGCATGTCCACTAAGGGCTTGGGGTAGGAGGGAGGTTTGGGAGTACCACTTAATTGTACTTTTCAATAGGAATTGTGTTTTAAGAACCGGTAGGTAGGATCCTATGGGGGTATCCACTTTTCTGTCTGTGGCAGCGACCAAATAGCAAGATTTACATGGAGCCCAGTCTCTAGCAGTTAAACATTTTCACTAGTCCGCAGATATCGGGAAAGTGCTCTGGGAGTATAACACTCCTTGCACATCTCCATGTTGTCTACTTCCACTACTCACAACATCTTTAGTTTCTCTCTGAGTTGAGGTCAGCAATGGCATGTCTTGGCAGAGGGAGCTTGGAGGTAGGGCTAATAAGCCAGTTTTCTGTGTATAACTGCCCCATAACCCTGGCTTTGGTGTGTTTTGGCGAGACTTATTCAGTGTACCTGCCTGAAAGACTTTTTTTTACCTTATAATACATAAAATCACCTAAAATTTCATCAGACCTGTGCTGTCTTCCCAGGCAGCTCTGCCGCAGATTTCTCAGCTTGCCGTCAGTCCATGGACTTGTGATAAACTGGGTCACACCCATGAGGGAGAACAAGAGATAAAAGATTACAAGAGCATATTTGCTGTTGAACTCTTGCTCTAGTTGTTCTCTGTTGATGCGAGTGCTGCTATATGTTCTTTATGTTAACATCAATTATTTATCTTCCTTTGGCAGCATGCCACTCTTCTACCCACTTTCAAGTGACTGGTGTGGTGAAGTAATGAGAGATGGCACACCACTGGCTCTTACACATACATCTTTTTCAACAACATAGATGGATAGGGTCATTGACTTTCCTTCCTTGCTCAGAAAGGCTCTGGCCCACAGAGCTGATGAGCCCACTTGTTATCTACCCTACCGGGCTGCATGTGATGTTGAGAAGATTAACCAAACAAGGGCCGATGTCTCCACTAGCTCCATTTTCTCTCTTCTCACTGTTTGAAAACGGTTCATCAGCAAAGCAGGGCTAGGCTGGCTTCTGGACTGCTTGCTTGCACAGTAACAGGAACTCCAGGAAGTATTGTTGGGTCCCTGCCTGCTAATAAAAGAAAAGCCAGTAGATCTCCTAACAGCCTTTTGTGCAGTATGTGGGCATTGATTATGGAGGATTACAGTTGTTGCTATTGACAAACCGAATCAAATTAAAAACTGCTACTAACTTTTCCAGCTCTTTGAGTGAGGAGAACAAAGGCTGGTGCTTCTCTTGCTTTCCAAAAGTAATGTGGAGGAATAACCCCCAAAATCAGGACAGAGCATTAATGGAATTAAATACAGCTCAGGGTTCATTCTCAAGCGATCAGCCCTGCAAAGTTGCATGTTTCTTTTCTGCTTTAACCACAACGTTACGAACTTTTCTGTTTGACACTGTCAAATACAATTGCTTGCAATCAAACCGCTTGCCTGTCTAGCTGGAAGCATTTATTTTTAATGTAAAAGACATAGGCAATTTACAGCAAACAGTAATGGAAATGTATTATAAATGTTAGAGGTTCTGAGCAGATATGTTATAAAACTTTATGTACCAGTTTTACACATGCACAGCTCTCTCCAGTTGTAATGAAAAGGCCTAGTTAACATTATTTCTTACGTATTCATTCTCATTAATGCTTTGACATTCCTGCACACCCTAGTTCGTCAACTGCCACATTAGAAATGCAGACACCCTTACCTAGATATCTATAGATTCGGTAAAGCTTCCTTATTATGAAAGCTTACTGATTATCTTGCAGAAGTTTTGTGTGCCAGCTTATGAAAGGGTTGAGGAAGAGACAATTTGTGTGAAAGCCTTGATCATTTATCCAAATATTTTAATTCGTGCCACCCAGAAAGGATGGAACCTCTAATTATATTAGTAGACGTGCATTAAAGGTTTCTAATTTTCAAGGTTGATAACATCTTTTGGTTTGGAACTTTGGCTATTACTTTTTCTGAAGCGTTAGATTAAGCGTATCAATAATCTAAATTTCATATGGCTTTGTGCCACATTCCCAATTAGCGTAAGAACCAAAGCAGGTCTCACATTAGCTGTGGAAATACACTCCTGCATGCCTACAGCAGGGCTGTACAGCATGCTTTCTCCTGAAAGAAGGCTTAGCTCACATTTGTTGCTCGAGGTTCTGCTGCAAGTTTAAAGTTTGTCACAAAATCCACCATCCACTCCTTGCTGCTGCGTGTGATGGAAATCCCTGCCCTTCTGCAATGATCTGTGTAATTTGGAGTGCACAGGTACACGTGATGCTCTTTGTTGCCTGCATGGAAAGAACAGACTGCAAGGATCCATTAATGTTGCTCTTCAAAAACATTGTCCCTTGAGGCAGGTCTTTGGGAGCTTAGGTATTTGCCTAGAATTAGGTGCAGATCTGAAGAATATGGATTTATTGCTTTGCTTATTGTGTTATGAGATCTCTTCCTCATATTTTCAGTAAAAATACCTCCCATTACTTGTGCTGGGCAGGTCCAGGTGAATGACCTGGGCAGCAATAGTTCTGATGTCCCAGCCATGCTGAGTTACACATGACCTTTGTGAACCCAAGTTTGGGATGAGCAGAAG
>NW_010205212.1:0-5282 GCF_000695765.1 Mesitornis unicolor | reverse complement strand
AGAGTGTGTGGAAAAACTGATAACGGAGCATGTCCAAAGCAGACACATTTTCCCTGATGTGTATTTTCCAGTTTCCCTCAGCAGACATCAGCAGGAGCTGGTTGTTGCATTATAAAGAGATTCTCTGAAGAAGAACATTTTCTAGTATGGCTGGGCTAATTAAATAAAGTCAATAATTTCTGTCCTATTCAGGTATCTAAACATATTTACCCTCTTTCCTGAGCTCGGGTCTGTGACTGGAGCTATGTTGGCTAACCTCGAGGACTAGAATGTGAGTTCTTGAACACTAAGAGCACAAATCCTTACAGCTTACACGGGTGCATAGGAGAAATTATTTCTGATGCTTCTGAGTGAATTTGCAGCTGTTGCCAGTGACTTCCAACAAGAATTGGGTACATGGAGTTCGCATAGACAAGTCTGAAAATTCTGATCTTAGTGCCGTTAGCAAAAAAGATGCGTGGCACCTTTTGTATACAGCTAACCTGAATTAGCATCTGTTGAGTTTTGGGAACGGATGATGATTTAGGTACTGGTAGCGCTCATAACAATCACAATGCTGAAACCCTGCTTTAAAAGAAGAAGGCAATGTCTTTCTTATTCCAAATAACTCTTTTGCGGTAGAATCTGCTGCTTTCTGTTACCACCGCTGGGAGGAAGTTTAAAAGAAAAAAACCAAACCAAAACAATGAAACCAATAAACCAAAAGTGAAGGGTAGAAGAATTTCCTCAGAAGTGGGAAATAGGTAGTGAGGCAGGGGCTTTGTTTGTGTTTATGAAGACAAGGAATTTCAATGAATATCTGTGGAATCATTCTAACTTATGTAAGTCCTCCTGGAGGTGATTTTTCTAATTAAAATTGACTGGGTTTGTAACCAATAACTCACTTGATCAAGCCTACTTGTTCATTCACCAATACGCTGTATGTAAATGCTTTGCTTTCCAAAATTATTCCTGAAATGAGTACAAGAAATAATTCTCCGAGTGTTGTTTGGTTGTGCGCAGTCTGCTATAAACCACTCTCATTGAAAACTGGAAGATTTATTTGTTTTGAGCTAATGGACAGATACCATAATATTTTGGTATTACTCTCAGACTGGATCTAGCTATGGGGTCACACTTTGTATGCTAGTGTTTGTCCTGATTTTATCAGTTTTCAAGGGTATTGAGGCCAAGGAAAAGAGGTTCACAGAAATCTGCTGAATCCTTCAGCAACTAGGCAGTCAAGCATAAAATGTCTCCAATAAGACAGACAGTTAAATGATAAAATACCTTTCTTGTAACTACTGAAGATAGGAAACATTATGTGAAGGGGGCAGGAAGTGTTTCAAAGGGCACTTCATAATAAAGGGTCTACAAGTGTTACTTGTAAGTGATTTATCGATTTGTTCAGTGCAGCATGTGAGACTGTACTGATTTATACAGAGCATACACAAGAGTCATGTCATTACAAACTGCAAACCAATCTTGAAGATTAGTTACTGCCCAGTTAGGTTTTGGAGAGATATACCTGTCCGGCTTCCACCCAGCCCAGAGCACGGTGATTAGTTGAAGCTGAAAGTTGATGTGAGTAGGTCAAAGCTCAGTATATTAGGTCAAGCATTTTTAACAGATTTATGAACCAGGATTCTCGTTCATTTGTGTTCTCTTGGGAAAGAAAAATTTAAATATTCCAAGGATTTTTTTCTTTCAAATATCTGGAACTTTCTTGCACTTTTCTAGTGGCGTTTCCTTTTCTTTCCGCTTTCTCTAGTCTATCCAAACTCCTCTTTTCCTTTCCCATCTGCTCTCAGGGTGCTAGTGCACTATAAGGTGTATATCGTAATTGTGTCTTTCCAAGTCCCCAGATGTGGGTATTAGTCTTTATTTCAAGATGCAAACCCTGCTTTTTGGTTCTTGATGTTCCATGTTCAGTCCTAACTGATAACCAAAATGAGCATTTAGTTTTCTAATGATAAAATTTCATCTGAGTGGTTCGGTGTACATGTAATAAACTACCTGAGTATCTCTATCTTGCAAAGGATGGGAAACCGAGACCTCTGAGGAATTGATTCTGTGAGATGTAAAGACCTTCAACTTTAGAAGAAAGTCTGTTGCCCTGGAAATGGTTGCTAGGGCAAAGGAGTGCCTTTTGGCACAGATTTCTGATCTTTAAGAGCGAAACTCTCATGATATGAAATGAAATCTTGTGGCTTATGTGTTTCTTAAAAGAAGCCCAAGACCTGTGCTGTTTCATATTTCTCCCATATAAAAGCTTTTACTTGTCAATATCTATGATCTGAAAATCCTTTGAGCCCTTAGCACTCAGCAAGCGAATTACAAGAACCTGGACTGCAGTAGTAAACACACGGCCCTCTCAGATGTGTGCATCGTGACTCGTGCAACCAACACGAAGCTGGAGCCCGGCTTCCAAATGAGGCTCTTCAGTGAGCAGCAGCACAGCCAAGTGCGGAGAAAAGACAGCAGGTTTTTTCTTTATTGTTTGCATTCCCACAGTGCCCAGAAGCCCAACCTCAGGCTGTGAAGGATAGCAGGGTGCACCGCAATAGCACTGAACAGAGAACATCTTGTAAGATGAGACAAAAGTGGTTACTGAAGACAGAGGAATAGAAAGAAACAGCATGGTCACAGTAGAATGCATGCTAGGTCTCAGCACACAGCTGTCCAACGTTGGTCATTCCCTAGCTGTAACAGCAAGGAAATCTTTGTGGAGAGAGTTGAGGGACTGTAATAAGTAACTTTGGAGATGCTCAAAGTGAGTCCCTTCCTAGCATGAAGGACACAGCGGCAGAGGGTAAAGCTGCCTTTGTATTTCTGTAGCAAGCGGATGCTGAAGGCGGAAGTCTCTGGCTGAAGAGAAGCAACAGCCTGTTTCACAGTGCAGAATGAGAAACGACAAGGCAGGGACAGGCAAGGAAGAGCTTAGAAAATGAAGGTGCTTTTTGTTTGATACAACATAAAAAGAAGGGGCCAGAAAAGGACAGATAGAATGGCTGATACAGTCAAAGTGGCAGGGTAGGAAAAATCATCACAAATGGATGTGAGCAGGGCAAGAATTGCATTTGTCAAACCTGGGAAAAAAAAGATGTTTTAATAAAGACTAAAGGTGTTGGGAGCCTGGAGAGTGCTTTCCCAGTGTGATCTGATAAGAAAAGCTACATCTGAATTTGTTACCTAGAGAGCATCTGCAGGATTTACACATGTGCTGAATTTGGGGACACAGAGAAAGATCCGAGTTGAAGATTACCCCAGGTTATGGATCGCAGCAAGTGGCACTGTGCTGTCAGCAGTGACTGAGGAGGGAAGGAAAACAAGATTTGAGAAGTCTTGCTATGTTAACCTTACACTAAGGACTTGGTATCTCTGACGAAATTTTAATCCAGGCAAGGTATGCTGGAGCAGAGATACTTTTGTGAGTTGCTAGGATAAATATATGAATTGAATTTATGTTTTCAAATCAGCTCTGGGCAGCTGAGGTTGACAGTTCCTCCTTATAGATGAAGGAGGGGAAAGCGTTTGGGATGCACTGGTGGAACAATTGAGCTGGAAAACATGCCATAGTCCACATCATTCATGGCAAGTCACCAGGTATGGAGTGGCTTGACGGGGTTCAGGTAATATAGAGAACAGTGGCTATGGAGCAGCTGTGGATGCCTCCATGCTTTTGCAGTTGCAAATGGTTGTTAGTTGGTCGGTTGCTGCCTTAGTGAATATGGATGCCGGTTGTAGAAGCAATTTGAAGCCCTGTTTTATCCTTGGGGAGAGCAGAACGTTCATGTGGCAGTGTATTTTTCTCACTATATCAATTTTTCATCTGCCTGTTGAATGTAATTGCTGAGCCCAATGTGTATGTTACTTCCTCTTTGGCTTTGTATATATAATTTTAATTTGTGTCATAGGCTCAGGCTGTTATCCTTTCTTTGCTTTTCAGCATATTAATGAGAAACAGGAGGGCAGAGGAAACCAGGATATTTTAGGTCGAGTGCCTTCGATTTAGAATTCCGTGTGCACTTCATTAGCTGAAGCTGTTTAACAAAGTGTGGTGGGGTTTTGTTGTTGTTGTTGTTGTTTTTGCTGTGTTTTGGGTTTTTTTAACACAGTCTGAATTCTGGAAAGTGCATGCTATACACCCACCAGGTAAAATACACGCTGTTCTTCTGTGGTGCTGACTTCTGTGCTGAAAAATTCCTTTTGCCTGCACTGGAATAACACTCCTAAGCTGTACGAGATGGACACAAGCCCACATTAGTGCAGCAGCTGCTCGCAGCCGTGGGATTCAGCAGGGGGTGCGGGTTAAGCAGGTGCTGGGTTGCAGAGCAACAGGTACAGTGCTCCCTGCGGCCACTGCTGAGCCCCAGGGAAGGGGCTGCCGGCTGCTTGCAGTGACATGGGGAAACGAGGGGGATGGCAAGGCTGAAGGGATGGAAATGAACGTTGTTGTGACACAAGGTTATATTTTTATCACAGCTGACCTCGGTGAGGCACTTTCTGGGTTGATGGACTACCTGACTGGCATTGAGCATAGGCTTTCTGAGCTCTCAGAATCACAAGTGTTAGAAAACCAAATTCTGGTCATTGATCCCTGCAGGACTCTGGCCCCACTTTATCCTTTGCTTTCCTTTTTGCTAGGAGTGGTATAAAGCCTGCTGTTAACCTGCCTAAGGCTGGAGTCACTGTTGATCATGAGCTATCTTTTGATTACTGTTTTAGTTGCCACACAAAACCTGTACATGTTGTTCTCTGGGATACTGGAAAGACATGACCAGTGCCGTTGCAGGAGGACACCATGCCATTAATTCATTTCTCTGTTGTGTGCCAGGTGGGCTGCTGTAATCTGAGTTTTCTCAGCTTTTCACATTACAGCTCACCTACAGTCCTGCTCCCATCATTCAAACTGCAGTGTATTATTGCACTGCTTGGAAGCTGCTCGTATTGCCTCACAGTATGTTGGCATAATTCTAAGATGGCACTAGGCACACTGAAGTTCCCAGACTGGCTTTTGCCACAGTGAAAGTGTTTTCACATGTTACAGAGATGCATCTCTATTAAAATTGTAGTTCAGATCAGGAGCTGGCTTCTGAAATGAGTCTCCCAGTAATCCTCAGTTACTGCATGCCTTGAGTTTCTTCACAGAACAGTCTTAGAGAACAAAGAGGCTACATTATTTTGTGATTATTTTGTGCCTGAGGGTAGGAAGGCTCTGCAGAGGGATCTGGATAGGCTGAATCCATGGGTTGAGGACAACTGTATGAGTTTCAAGAAGGCCAAGTGCCGGGTCCTGCACT
>NW_010205211.1:0-22988 GCF_000695765.1 Mesitornis unicolor | reverse complement strand
CAGCTCATGTTGAGGTTTTCATCAACCAACACCACCGAGTCCTTCTCCTCAAGGCTGCTCTCAAGCCATTCTCCACCCAGCCTGTATTTGTGCTTGGGATTGCCCTGACCCAGGTGTAGGACCTTGCACTCGGCCTTGTTGATCTTCATGAGGTTCACCTGGGCCCACTTCTAAAGCCTGTCCAGGTCCCTCTGGATGGCATCCCTTCCCTCTGGCACATTAACCTCACCATCCACCTCGGTATCATCAGCGAACTTGCGGAGGGTGCACTTAATCTTGCTGTCAATATCATTAATGAAATTATTAAACAGCACTGGTCCAGGTACAGACCCTTGAGGGACACCACTTGTCACCATTTTCCATCTGGACATTGAGTCATTGACCACTACTGAATCATAAAATGGTTTGATTTAATGAATACCCTTATTACTGAGTTTCTGAATAAAAAACCTAAATGCTATGATCTGTTCTGTCTTTCTTCACTTTTATTACATATGTCTGAAAAATGCAGTTTCAGAAAATGTGTGCTTTCCTCTTTCTTTCCTCTTCTAATAGACCTTACTTAGTTTAGCAATCAAACTGAAGCAGTGCCACTTGCACCACACATGCTGTTGGTCCTCCTGTTCACATTTTTTGACTCATCTGAGAGAGACAATGTGAGCACATTAAGACAAGATGCTTGTTGCAGAAACGAAGCTGTTCCATGTGCAGCAGTGTGCTGCGTCCAGCTGTGTGTTTATTGCAGCCGCATGTTGGAGCAATGAGGCTGACAAGAAATGGAATCAGCAGGCAGTACTCAGAATTGTATTTTTTAAAGACAGTGGTGGTTGTTGAGTTGGAAGAGAGAAGAAATTAGTCATTAGTTTTCCCACCTGTTCCTGTGCTAAATATTGGCATTAATTAGCTAGTTCAGAAATGCCAAGCAGCTGAGCACAGAAGGTTCAGTCTAAGTGGTTTAAAGTGCTGTCTGGAGCTTTGTGATCCTGTTCCTTCAGTAAGACAAGAGCCTTTAGTGGGAATACTCCAAAGCACAGTCAGTATCAGGTGTGCCTCTCACTCCCTCGTCTTCATTAAGAAGGCTTTCTAGCTACATGGTTTTTTGGGTTGGTTTGCTTATTTTTCATTTAACTAGTTGTCATGTTCAAGATACTTAAGAACTAGGCTTTTTTAAGTGAAATTTTGTAGAAAGAGTATTAAAAGGTGAACTTATTCTTTTTAACTTAGGAGTACTAACCTACCTACCTTTTTCCCTCCTAATTCTGTATACTTTTAGTTATTCTTATCATGAAAAGTATGTAAACTTTTTTTTCCTCTCTCTGTAAATGGTTTTAAGTTGGTTTTTTTTCTATTTTTTTCTCCCACCAATGAACATGAGCTGAATATCTGGAATAACAATTGTCTCTGATCTGACTCTTATTAGCCTACAGCAGCACTCTTTCTGGCTGTTACTCTTCCTGTTTTGCATTTGTCTTCAACGAAGAGTGAAAGTGAGCAACAGTCAGAACTACAGAGATCATTTATTTTTGTATTCCTGACTGTAATTAAATCAATTTTTAACTGGTTGAAATGCCACTGTGATAACTTAGATACTAATCCAAAACCCAAACCATTCAGATTAAATGCAAACAAAAGTTTAGCAAGCTTTATACTACTCCTGACTTGTTAGCTTTTTCTTTCTGATAAACAAAATCCAGGTCTGGAGTTTTTACCTCCACTTGCTGTAAACTGCCACAGTTGTGCATAAGCTATAAATTATCTCATTAGGTTACACAGATAGGCAGACCTTCAATATTAGTAATTTTAGACTGATGAGCTTTATTGCCCTTATTCAAACTGTGCAAAGCAGTCATTTGGCAGAGGGGACTGCAGATCTAGCACTGCTCTTGAGAAAGCCACGGGGAGTTGCTTTGTTTTGCCACCTTACTGTTGTCATCTTCAAGTGTACTGCTAACAAATGCCTCAGACTGATGCACAAATGCAAAGCAGCTAAATATTAGTGAACAAGGAGGGGAGAAAGGGAGCAATTAACCACTGACCAAAGGGTTTTTTCCATTCTGTGCCATAAGTGGCAAACTTAGATTTGTCCTTCTAAGAGATGTAGGAAGTTATTAATTAGTTCTGTTTGGGTTTCCTGTTGATTTTTTGGTTTTGTTCTTTAGAGACCCTTTGGCCAGAAAGGAAAAACGTAATTTGCTTCTCTCCCCTTGATTTACTTTCAGGAGTGGTCATACTGCCCTACAAACAGGGTAGTTGGACATGACCTTCGGGCATCAGGCATGCTGTTATTTAAGGAAGAACCACAAGCTTGCCATTTTCTGCAAAAATATCTTGCCCCCATTGGTTTAATTTCCCCGGCAGGAGACAAGGAGATGGAAGTAAGCTATTGGGGTAGTCATTATCAGGATTCATGCTGCTGCTTTCGATTTGTCTTCAGTTTGGTTTCTTTTTTTTTTTTTTTTCTCCTAGAACACCACATAGTCTGCCTAACAATTATTTTATATTTGCTACAGAGAGGGGCATGTTCATCAATGCTTCAATTAGAAGTGCAAACCTATAATTACCATCTCCACAGCCAGAAAAATTTGAAGTTTCATTTGTGATGATGAATATGCAGCTCTTTTTAAAAGTTCCTCAGTGTATTATTAGAAAGTGAAGGAGAAAAAGAAACAGAGGGGGATTTGTCTGACATTTCCACTAGGGAAATAGCAGTTATATTGAGACACTTTTGTCTCTTTTAGTAGCAAAACATCAAAGACTTTATACCTTTTTTGCAATGTATAGGATATGAGTATAGAGACTGCATATAATCTACTTAAGATAACTTTAAAGAACATAGCATTTATATAGATGAAAAGAATATTAGCAGCATTGAGACGTGCATTTGTATGCTTTTGTAAAGAAAATAATAGCACACCTCTCTGTAGAAGCACATTCTATCCATTGGCTAGGATTAGAAAGGAGTTTTTATGTATTGAGTATGCCGAGTTTTGGGGTACACCTTAGAGTTTCATAAGACCCAAGTGAATGGTCTAAGGGAAGAACTATACTCCAGAGTGCTTCGGTCCCCTGTTCCCACTGTCAGCTTAGAGCTTCCCTCCAAGGAGGCCGCACGATGTTTCTGCCACTCACTATTGCATCCTTGATTTTAGCCAGCCAGGAGGCATTGCAAAATCTTTGTTCTTCTCTCTGTGTTGAAATTACTCCTGTTATACAGCATAAGAGATCCTTTTAGACTTTCATCACTGTACACTGCTTTTGTTCTGATCTTACACAACCAGGAAATGAAAGCACTTAGATCATAGCTTGTCCCTGTCCCTCCCAGACCCAAGCTACTGCAGAGACTCAGGACCATCTCAGCCTGACTTCCATCTTTTTCTAAATCTGTGCTAGGTATGGCTGTAGTGACTACTGTTTTCTGTAGTCACTAGTATCCACCAGAAAGTGGCACATCTTGCTAATTTCTTCTTTGACACCTCAGTTTTAGAAATCTTGCATAAATCGTTTCAGTGACAGTGCTATTACACATATATTCTTTTTAAAGTCTTGTTCTGCTAAAGAAAAATAGGTAGTGATCATGCACATCTAAGCTGTAGTCAAAATCAAATCAATCAGAAATTGTGCAGCAAAACATGTCTGTGTGGAAAACGGGGCTGGTTCTCCAAAGATGTTCACAAATCAAAATAGGCAGGTACAAATGACTCCCATGCTGTTTTCAGTTGGCCTCTACTAAAAATGACTTGTAAGCTCCTGCTGTTTGAGGTGTAATGGAGAGCATGTGGCATTGAGAGGATAATAAACAAGATGCAAAGGAAGATTAAGGTTACTAAGTAAAAAGAGTCATTGTCAACTAGATTTTTAACAGAAAATGTACTGTTGATAAATAAATGGCACGGCTGTCTCTCAGTGGGTGGATAGGACTATTCATAGGGTGGACATCACTTAATTCTTATTCAGAATTGTTGAAAGTCAAGCAGATAGACCTTGCAAAGGAAATGACAACAAGTGAAAAAGGTTCTCTAGAAAATAGAAAAAAAGTGGAGTTGCAATGTGTTAAAAGTGGGTATTGTCTAAAAGATAATATAGGTCTGGCTCAAAAATTAGATGAATACTTCATCTCGGTTTTCAATAAAGGCCATTCTATAACACGGGGACAAAGACAGGATGGCTAATGGGAACGACTATATAGAAATGCAAATTACAATAGCTAAGGTGAAATAAAACTCAGATAGCTGTATTGGAGTAGAAGATTGGATAATCTTTATCAGAGATACTGGATAACTGGCAGATGAAAACAGAGTTCAGTAGTATAGATTCTTATTAAATGTATCAATAGGTTTCATATTTAATGGCTGAAGAAAAGCAATATTAGTAATTGCAATTAGTAGAGGGATAAAATGTAGGAAAGTAAGTATAAACACATTAGGTTTGATAAAATGCAACGATTTAGAAGGAAGCATGAATGAATTCACCTACTTGTTTACAGCTATTAAAAGAAATCCTGATTTACCAAAAGTGGATTTTATCCAACCATTTTGGCATTTTCATTCAAGTCTCAATCTTTGTTTTAATGAGGTTCTCAGTATTAGAGTTGGGCATAAAAAAAACTAGAATATTTTCATAAATAGTAAACTTATTTTAATAGATTTTACTTTAGACATGGCCAACAATAATAATCATCCTTATCTTACTGGCATAAACACATCACACCGTTCAACTGTACTTTTCAGCTGACATTTTCCTTTTTGCAAACACTTCCACCTTTACCCCTTTAACATTAATAGACTTTAAGCTCACAGCAAAACTAGGAGGACGGGAAATCCCACCTTAATTTTGGAAACAAGAGTTGAACCACCTCAGGTAGAATGAAGAGAACTGGCAAGGGAATGTGTGGATGAAGAAGGGTTTGAAATGAGACCCCACTCTACTCAGTTTCTTCTCCTCTAAATCTTGCCTTCTGTTTTACAATTTCTGTAAAGCAGGAGAAAGGAAACAGTCAGTCCCAGTACCTTTTCTGTTTCCATATTGGCGACTTCAAAATACCTGCATTAGTTTGCACTTGATTTTCATTATGGCAGCCCTACAGTCCTTTCCTGCCACAAGTCCCTATAGCTATGTAACCCAGCTTCAAAATATCTCAAGTGCCAGTCACAGGGCAGCTGGGCAATACAGCAATGATTCAAACCTCACCTGAGAAGTTGGATAAATATTGAATATACCAGTACTCCAGTTATTTCAAAAGTATCTGTGTGGTGGAAGATTGAGTTCACCTGAATGAGGTTCCCACAGATAAGCTAAAGGCTCAGTTCACTATCCTAAATGTAGACGCTTTGGAGTATCTTACCTGGCTTCCAGTTTTTGGACCAGGAGAAAATGGGTATCTCAGAAGTCCTGTGTCAACTAATAAATTCTAAAATTTTAAGCACTTTTGACTGCAGTCATGTCTGATCTCAGTTAATCACTTTTGGGTATCAACAGAGTTGAGATTGCTGATCCTACATTTCTTCCTTATAAATGCACTGTAACATCTATTCTTCTTCCCAACCACATTCCAAAAATGTAGTATTTTGAAGCTTTTGCAAAAACTGGCAAGCAAATGAGAAATTAAAGTTTGAAATTGAAAAGATCATCAGTTGTTCTATAGAAGTCAGAGCAGTCAAGTTTTTTTTCTCCTACGTGCCTTCCAAAAGAGTGTTGCAGCTGAAGGTGGGAAGAAGTTAGCCATTAGCAAACATTTTTACAATTTCCTCCTATGAAAGTTAGAATAGATATCTTATTCGCTGCCAGCACATGATACTGGTGTTATTAGTGTAAAACTGAAGACCTGAAAGAACGTAAGTAGTGGCACTCGCTGGAAGGGAATTATGGAATAGCTTTTTAAATAGTTCATTGGTATTCCAAGAACATTTGAAATATACCTTTAAACAACCTTTCTGCCACCCTAGTGGCTGAATACTAAAGTAAAATTCTTGCCATTGCTTTTCAGTTAATACAATTTACACTTGGCCTCAGCTTGCTGGCATATGTGACACCATGTTTAGAATGGATTATAATTTTAACTTTAGTGAATTTCTTAACTAAAGAGAGACATTCAGTATATATGGTGCAGTGCTGTCATTCTGAAGCTGCAATGACCTTTGGAGTCTGAAATGGTTTTATATCAGAGGACTTGCAAATGGATTGATCTATACCTTATACACCCAACATTTTAGATTTATGCCAGGACAGAACCAAGGTTTCTGATGTTATAAATCTGTATCTTGGGTCTTAAAATGTCAAACAGAATGCACAGTCAAAACCCAGATTCTTCAAGACCTATAGAATGTTTGCCATTGACTTTAATCAGCCTCAAATTTAATCAGCTTTCTGTTTTATGACTACATATCAAAGGTTAACCACACATTCATGCAGCAATGTTGTGTGCTATGAATATTGTTCTGTGCTATGAATATTGTTCTGTGCTGTAAATTTTTCAGTTTTGAAATTATTTCTCTGCTATCTGACAGAGTAGAAAGCAAGTGAAAGAAGGAGAGACGGAAAGAGTGCCACTTTGTCAAGTGAAGATGTGCTCTCAAAGAATTCAGACTATCTCCTCTTCTGCTGTAATTAGATTTACAGAACTAACAGGTAGCTCTACAGCACACATTTATCATATTCTCAAAGTCAATTTTCATGGTTCTTTCACTCACTCATACTCTAAAGTTCACATTTAACTTTTAATTAAATCTAGAGATTATAAGATTGAGTAAAAGTTACATTTATCACCTTAATTTTTGAATGCTTACTGAATATACATTATTGCTCTGTGGTTCAATTGAATTTCATTTATTAAAGATCCCTTTTTTCCCCTAAAGCTACTTAGACTCCTATGGCATCTTGATTTCTTCAAGAAGAGGTTTGATTTTTGTGAGCAGTAAATCATCTCCATTCAGGATGTAAAATATATGCTAAGATTTTTGTGACAGACTGTCCACTTTTTGCTGTATATTTGCTTCCTTGTGGTCCTCTATTGGTAACAAGTTTGTTCTGCTGCAATGAATGAATATGTTTAATATTTTTCAGACAATCATCACAATAATCAATAGTGCATTCCAATTTTCACAGAATCACAGAATCACAGAACGTTAGGGATTGGAAGGGAACTCAAAAGATCATCTAGTCTAATCCCCCTGTCTGAGCAGGAACACCTAGATGAGGTTACACAGGAAGGCGTCCAGGCGGGTTTTGAATGTCTCCAGAGAAGGAGACTAACATAACATATACTGATAGAAACAATAACATTAATTATTAGTAATAACTGCTTGTAGAGAATTTAGCATGTAAATGCCAACATATTACTGAAATGTTTGAAAATTGGTTTACTTTTATGTTGACTGTGTGAATGCATGGCAGCTTACCTATATGTTATCTAGACTAATTAGGAGCAAAGGGTTAATGACGTGTAGTTAAGGAGTAGTGTTTCTCTCTGTGCGCTCTACAAAGGCATACCTGAGCTAGTTCTGGTGGCAGTCCTCAGCAACAGAGGGAGAGGAGCTGTGCTAGGGTCTTGCTTTCTCTGGGTTACCAATTCCTCCAGGTTTCTCAGGCTTCTTGGAGTACCTAGTTAGTCCACTTCATGTTGTACTACACTGCACTCACACTGCATCTTCTGAGAACAGTGCTAGCTCTGTCTACCTTATTGCTCATAGTTGTATCAAATGAGAGAAAGGTAATGCATAGTAATGTCTTCTCCTGCAGATACACCCAGTCTTTTATGGTAAGGGAACAAGAACTATTTCTTTAACACTGAAATAAAGTACATGTTAAGGTGGATTGTCAAAGTAGTCCAGTTGAGGTGGTAATGACATATGAATCATATATTCCCAGAAGTTAGGTTTGGATTTAAGGCATCTGAGTATATAGTGTTATTATGGTAGGTAATATACTGAAGTACAGTATAAGATTGTTAATTTTTCTTCAAAAAATGTAAGATTTAAGTGTGTATATTTACAGATTTGAACCTATATATGTATATAGAAATGTATACATTTCTGTGTTCTTAATTTTCAATTAATTCTGTGCTTACAAGGAGACATTAACCTTCTATAAAGACTACGAAGAAATCTTATTAGAAAAGGCATTTAAATATTTATATTCTATTAGAATATCATCCTTGAAAGGTGATTCTTATCTTGGTGGTACCAAGCAAGTCCTGGGAGCTCAAACACCATTACTGTGATGAAACTAGAAAGATATTGTTAAAACTGACTTTTATCTGTCTCAGAACATGAACTTGCTTCTCTATAATGACATATTGGAGGTTTTTTTGCTATTAACTTTCTTGCAGAAGTATGATGTATTTTTAAAATTATGCTCTTTTCTAAATTATTGTTTTCAATAAAGATCAATTTGATATCAGATCTTGCATTCTAAACAGAGGAGGAATGAGTCTGCTCATAAAAAAAGTTCTGCTTTATTTCAGGTTATAAAAATAATCAAGGTAAAGAAAACAAAACACCATCTATCCTGAACCATATTCTTACAGAAATAGAAAAGAAAAAAAGTTAAAGGATATGTCTTCTCTTGCTGTATCTCCCCAGCTTTTGACAACTTCCTCAGCTGTTTCATAGATATGGACTTTCATGATGTTTTTCAAATTTTCTTTTTTTGTCTCATCTTATTCTCTGCAAAATGTATGGAAATAAATATTGCAATAAGACAACTGCTTACAGTAAACAAATACTGTGAAGATCCTCAGTGGGATATTTTTCCCTTTGGTGGGAAACTAATTTCTGTTATCCTCTGTAAATACTGAAATTGAGATCTTCTAAAGCTTCCTACAGATTGCTTGGGTTCATGACAGATTTTCAATTCTATGCAAGTATGTTAAGAACATTGTATTAAAACTGTAATATAAATCTAAATGTTAGTTTCCACCAAGGAGACATGAAGGAAAATATGTGATTGAACCAAGTCACAGAATCACAGAATCACAGAATGTTAGGGATTGGAAGGGACCTCAAAAGATCATCTAGTCCAATCCCCCTGCTGGAGCAGGAACACCTAGATGACGTTACACAGGAAAGCATCCAGGCGGGTTTTGAATATCTCCAGTGAAGGAAACAGGCAGTGGCAGAAAGAATTTTTTCTGACAATAAGTGATTTTTCCAAAAGTTCAGGGCTGGTTTTCAGCTGATGATTCCCTTTCATGCAATGAATTAGGTCTGCTCAGGGAGACTTCTACCCCACAAACCTCACCCTTGCAATTTAATGTGTTCTGCATACCAACTTCTCCAAACTCTTCGAAAAACCCAATGATTTTCTGTTAACTTCCATCTTACCTGAGTGTTTTGCATATCTAAAAGTTCAAAGTACCTCAGGTTTGTAGAAACTCTAGAAAAATTGTTTTTTGTTATTATTCTGCAAATACAAATTATTGCTTTTTATATAATTCCAAATAGTTAAAAGGAAAAGAATTAAGATGTTATAACAACTTTAAATACATGTATAAGATACTTTCTTATATCAGTTCTTGTGGATTCTTTCTTATGTCAGCCCCTAATAAAATGATAAACATTGTGAATCTTCTAATAACTTCATAAATATCTGAAATTTTTATAGCTTTATATGTTGAAAATTCCCTATAAATATACTTGTGTCTTTTCACAGAAACAACAGAAAATATAAAAATTATGAAGACTCATTTTGATTTGCTGTCCCTATCTGTTCCCCACAATTTTGCCAGATATTCAGGGTTTGCACCAACATATTCTAAATAAATATATTTCTTCTGCCCTCCTGTATTTTAATTTAATAGGAGAGTCATCTGTCAGCTAGCAGATATGAAGTGACATGTGCTGTCTGTCTTGTATTTATTGTTTTTACAAAATCAAATTAAAAATAAAACAACTTTCAAAATCCTTTACTTTGCTCCTCTGCAAAAGGAAAACATCCAAATTTTGGTAAATATTTTTTTCCCTATATTGCATGTGGCTGCGTTTATCAATGTTTTGTCTTATAACTAGCAGTCAAAACACATCATAAAAGGGACCATGAATTCCTTGGCTATCACACTGAAATAAGACAATCCAAATACTGTGTCCTACCCTACTTGGATTGTACAAATTTCTGACAGATACCTAAGAGATCTGCCTCTTTTCTTCTACATTTTAGCAGCATTTGTACTGCTTATCACACCAATAAAATCTATCAATTTGAAATCTATTAATTTCTAACATAGATGCATCCTCCTTTGAAGCATAAAATTACAGCTTTGAGTCTGAGTTAGAAAGAAGGCTGAATTCTTTAGAAGTTTTGTCTAATACTGTCTTTTCTGTGTTTCTGCTCAATAAAATATTAAACACTTCTGTATTAAAACAATCAAAACAATCATCTACTTGCTAAGTGAGAAATTAAATTATGCCTTAAATTATGCCTTTTGGAAGGTCACAAAATGGTTGTATGAGTAAAAAATGCACATACTTAGTAATCAGAGCCTAGCATATAATTCATTACTTCCTCACAATTTCCTAAAAGGAGTAATTTGGTTAATTAGTCTTCTTTTTGTTTTGTTTTCTTTTTGCTTACTTACTTTCTTTTGCTATTTGTTTATTGCATTTTGAGGGGTTATTGTCTTAATTGAGCAATGGGTTTACTGTTTGCAATCAATAGACTCACTGCGTTTCCTTAAGATTCTAGATAAGAACAAAATCATCAAGTTTTGCTTCTTATTTGCATCCAACAGACATGTTGCTATCAAGCCTTATCTGTGAATAACTACTTTTAAAAATCAATATTTACAGGTCTGCCAAAGTGCTTATAGGCAAGATCAATTAAATTATGCAGCAGAAACTGACTGGAGGAATATGGTATGGGCAAAGACAGCTCCTGAGCACCTTGGCAGGTCATTTACTCATATGCACACTCTTCAGGCTTCAAATTGCTTTGCATGTTAACATTTACTTAAGTGTATAACCCACTGAATAAGATTGATCCAACAGGAAGAATTTTCCATACTCTCTGTAAGCATTGAAAAGGCTGACATTGAAAGTTAAGATTAGTAAAAACACTATGGGTTTTTTTGGTTTATTTTTATTTTTTTTTCAATAGCAGATATTTTAAGTGTTTGTAAAGAAAGATTGTTAAACTCCTAAGTATATGTTTTCTCTCATCAGAAAAAATAATGAAAAAAGGGAAGAGAAGAAATGAATCAGCCATTATCAAGTTCAGTTTTACTTTTTTCCTAGTCAAGATAACAAAACGTAAGGAGATATAGGAAAAGCAGAAACAAACAGTTTTAACAGCTGGCTAAAAAACATCTTTGTGAAGGCTGTAATATTTGCCTCAACAAATTTATCTGACAGGCAGAGTGGCAATGATGTGTTTCTTTTTTCAGCTATTCAGATCAGTTCACTTATGGTATACCCATGGAGCATAGCTTTGAGTTTAGTTCTATTCGGTTTTAACCAAGTCTGCACCCTTTGAGTTTGTTCAATCATGCGTGTACAGGACAACCAGGTGACTAGGCCCAGTCAGCATGGGTTTATGAAACTCAGGCCCTGCTTGACTAACCTGATTTTCTATGACAAGGTGACTCGCTTAGTGGATGAAGGAAAGGCTGTGGATATTGTCTACCTGGGCTTTAAGAAACCCTTTGACAACATTTCCCACAGCATTCTGGTGTAACCGGCTCCTCATGGCTCAGACAGGTGCACTCTTTGCTAGGCAAAAAGCTGGCTGGATGGCTGGGTCCAAAAGGTTGTGGTGAAAGGAGTTAAATCCACTTAGCAGCCGGCAACAAGCAGTGTTCACCAGGGCTCAGTACTGCGGCCACTTCTGTTTAGTATCTTTATTAATGAACTGGACCAGGAGATCGAGTGCACCCTCATTAAGTTTGTAGATTAAACTAAGTTGGGTGGGAGTGTTGATCTGCCTGAGGGTAGACAGGCTCTACAGAGGGACCTGAATAGGCTGGATTGATGGGCCAAGTCCAACTCAATGAGGTTCAACAGGGCAAGTGCTATGTCCTGCACTTCAGACACAACAACCCCATGCAACATTACAGGCTTGGGGAAGAGTGGCTGGAGAGCTGCTTGGCAGAGGGATCTGGGGGTACTGGTCAACAGCTGACTGAATAGGAGCCACCATTGTGCCCATGTGGCCAAGAAGACAAACAGCATCCTGGCCTGCTTCAGGAATAATGTGGCCAGCAGGACGGGGGAAGTGATCCTTCCCCTGTATCTGGCACTGGTGAGACTGCACCTCAAATACTGTGTTCAGTTTTGGGCCTCTGACTACAAGAAAGATTTTGAGGTGCTACAGCGTGTCCAGAGAAGAGCAACAAAGTTCATGAAGGATCTAGAGCAAACAAGTAATATGAGGAGCAGCTGAGGGAGCTGGGGTTGTTTAGCCTGGAGAAACAGAGGCCCAAGGGAGACCTTATTGCTCTCTACAACTACCTGAAAGGAGGTTGTAGTGAGGTGTCTGTTGGTCTTTTCTCCAATGCAACAAATGACAGGACAAGAGGAAATCACCTCAAGTTGTACTAGGGGAGGTTTAGATTGGATATTAGGAAAAAATTCTTACCCAAAAGGGTTTTTAAGCATTGGAATAGACTGCCCAGGAAAGTGGTGGCATCACCATCCCTGAAGGTATTTAAAAGAGTATAGATGTAGGTGCTTAGGGACATGGTTTAGTGGTGGTCTTGGAAGTGTTACATTTATGGTTAAACTTGATGATCTTAAGGGTCTTTTCCAACCTAAACTATTCTCTTCTCTGTGATGTCCAATGATAGGACAAGGGGCAATGGGAGCAAGCTGGAGCATAGGAGGTTCCATGTGAACATGAGGAAAAACTTCTTTACTGTGAGGGTGACAGAGTACTGGAACAGGCTGCCCAGAGAGGTTGTGGAGTCTCCTTCTCTGGAGACATTCAAAACCCGCCTGGACGCGTTCCTGTGTGACCTAGTCTAGGTGATCCAGCTCTGCCAGGGGGGTTGGACTAGATGACCTTTCATGGTCCCTTCCAACTCCTAACATTCTGTGATTCTGTGGTTCTATGATTTTACAAACCAAAGCAAAGCAAACTGTGGATATGTAAGCAACAACATATCTGGAAAGTGCAATCTTGCTCTGAACTAGAAAAACAATATAGACATCCCTCATGAGGGTCAGAGAGAACATAATTTTTAAGGTTTGACTAGATACGATTTTGCATATATTCTTTGCAGTTATTTCTAATCTGAAAAAACTGTGGCTGGAGTTATGCTTTCTTCCATCCTGTCATTCCTGTGTATTGCTGTCTTCACTACTCCCCACCCAAGTAACAATTTAAGTAATTTCTTCCTTCTGTTCTTGCAAACTTTTATAATAATTGCCAAATGAAAATAATAATTATGTTTGCTTTTACCAAGTTCTTTTCATCCATGATTGGGCCTTTTTTGTGTTTGACTTCTATCAACACTTAAGCTATAAAAAAGTTATTACATTTTCTAAAATGCTCATGTGCACAAATTGCAACATTTCATGTGATAGATTCCAAGCTGCAGGGTCATTTCTCTGTAATTTGACAATCCAATAGCTAAAATATTTTGTGAGAAGAAAAAAAGAACAACAAAGCCCAACAAAACTTGTAACTAATAGTGGATCTACAGACATGAGCAATGAAAATAAAATTTACTTAAAGAAGCATAGTTATATGTAATATTCTTATCATTTGTATGTAGGGGATGGCTCAAAAAACAGATCATAGCTTTGAAGGGGAACCATCCTATCATCTCCTTAAACTGGGCATACTGAAAAGAATTACCAAAGCATTTCCAGTCTCTAAAGCTGCAGCATAAACACCCCAATACAGAGGAAAAATACATCTTTAAAAAGGAATACCCCCTCCAGGACATTTTGGGCT
Organism: Mesitornis unicolor; assembly: GCF_000695765.1. Taxonomy (NCBI): domain Eukaryota; kingdom Metazoa; phylum Chordata; class Aves; order Mesitornithiformes; family Mesitornithidae; genus Mesitornis; species Mesitornis unicolor. The sequence continues at coordinate 9,107 of NW_010205211.1, read as the reverse complement.
CCACCTTGGCTGGGCTGTTGTCCCCACTGTGCTGCTTTTCCATTGGATTATCCAATCCATGCTAGAAAAATTAAACACTGTTGCAATAAGCTGTGCACCACCCATCAAGAAAGACACTTTCTCATAACATAAAAAATGGGGTGTTAGGTTTTTTCCTAACAACTACACCTGGGAAGATTATAAACACATGAGACATTTGTGTTGTAGGTAAATCATAGGACTTTTATAGATGTTTCAAAATTAAAATCACCTCCTGTTAAGCAGGAGCTACCACAATTTTTTTCAAGTTATCTGGACTGAGCATGCTCTTAATTGTCCATGACATGTAAAATGTACAAAGGAAATGCATGCACTTAAAAGAGCCTTGATTTTTGCTATTAAAGCACACTTAATCTGGAGCTCTAGTTCATAAAATCTGGATTTTATCCAATGACAAGCAGCAGGATAATGAGTAAAATTTCCTGTAATTTTTTCTTATGTTATTTGAATGATGCAAAATTTAAAAGATACAGAAACTAATTTAATATGGCTGAATGTAAGAATGTTAATTTGAATTTTATATTGAAATTTCAAAATAAATCATAAACCTCATGTTTATAGATGTTATCTCTCTTCTATAAAGAAAAAAACAATCAGGTATAAGGTATCTGAGGGGATAAAATCTGAAGGAATAGATTACAAAAGCTATTCGACATGAATACACAATAATGTGTTCGTTTTCAAACATCCACAGGAAAAAAAACCCAAACCCAAAGACAGAAACAAAACTCTACAAGTAGTACATTGTAGATTGATCTGATCAGGGACTAGGAAAAAAACCGAATTACTCCTGGATGTGACTCACTGAGTGTGCCTATTGTTTTTTTAAACTGTAACATTTTAAAAGCACATGTCTTTCTGATTCTTTATTAGTATTTCATGACAGCTACTGAACTTAGGTAATCATGGTGCTAGTCTTAACTGTACAGTAAATCAAGAAATCTAAGGATATTGGGGTTTCTGTTTGAAAAAAAAAAAGGAGAATAAATAAAAAGGAAACACTTAAAATGTCCAACCAAAAAGAATCTGAATGATGTAAAGTATAATCTGCAAGACAGAAATAAAACACAAAAAATAACACATTATTATTAATGGAGAAAATTTTATATTATGCTGAGTATATTTTTGATGAAATAAAAGGATGTGATAATACTTGTGCAAGGCACTACACAGACAAAGGAAGCTAAATGTAGAGTGTATTCAAGCATCCTAAAAACTATCATCCATTTTGAATCATTCTGTGAAACCCTGCCATGAACAAAGCCATACAAAGAATGTTTGATTACATGATGGAAGGGAGGGGAGTGAGCAGAAAAGCTGGAGACAACATTTTTCCAGCTTTCATAGTAAGGCTATGAAACGTGGTTGCTGAATAGCTGTAAAGGGTCGAGCAAGTACCGAATACTTACCGTGTTCAGAGACAGTAAAAGGCTATTTGTGAACAAAGGCACAAAAATGAAAAATGCCCGGAAGTAAAGATAACAAAAAGACTTAGATAAAAAAAATTGAACCAATGAGTTACCAAAAGATATCAAGAGAAATTTAACGCAATGTATTCTTTTTCTATCATCCAGTCGATATAGAAGGGGAAGCTGCAGCAAGACTGAAAATGGCATCATGCCACCAGACATTTTACAGTTACCGTCTAGAGGTTTATTTATACCAGTTTCCCAAGCTAGGCTTCAAACCAGGTGATAATCTTGCCCACATTCTTCTCTTTCTGAGCCCCTTGTGGCCCACCCTCACAGGTTATTTTAGTTACTGGATCTTCTGCCATTTGTGAAGAGAGCTCGCAAGCAGGATCTAAACAGCTCAAGAGTACACAGCAGTTATTTGTTGGTTAACACAACAGCTAGCTGAGACTTAACCATGCCAATAGTTGAGGCATTGAAAAGCTCATCTTAGCAAGTGAGATAGATGATGAGGCAGACAGTTGTCAGTCAGCATAGAAAGGATTGATTTCCATTGCTCCTTGGAGTGAGTTGATCCTTCATGTTGCCGACTTACTCTTTTCTGCCTTTTTTTTTTTAAAACAAAATGCATCTTCTCATGCAGTATTTTCCTTTTGAATCCTTCTTGCGTTAACAATTGCTGGCACAGCAATTGTACTTCTGCGTTTTTACTATTCTTATGTTGCATAGCTTAGTTTATTGTACTTTCTCATAGAATCATAGAAAGGTTTGTGTTGGAAGGGACCTTAAAGATCATCCAGTCCACCCCCCTGCCATGGGCAGGGACATCTCCCACTAGACCAGGTTGCCCAAAGCCCTCTCCAACCTGGCCTTGAACACTTCCAGAGAGGGGACATCAACAGCTTCCCTGGGCAACCTGTGCCAGTGCCTCACCACCCTCACAGTAAAGAATTGCTTCCTAATATCCAGTCTAAATCTACCCTTTTCCAGTATCAAACCATTCCTCCTTGTTCTATCACTACCTGCCCTTGTAAAAAGTCTCATATCTTTGTTTCCCAACAAGCAGTATTCCCAATAAAACTGAGCTAATGACATACGATCATGTATTAACAAAATGGTTTCTGGAGCACAGACAGCTGAACTTCTGAGATGATGATTACATGCAGGAGCAGTGCTTTCTTCCCACATCTGTCCCCAGTCTGTTGTGAAGTCACTAGAGCTCTGTTGAAAAAAGCCTCTGCAATATTGAAGCTCGGACTATGATTAACCTCTTAACTAGCTTTTTAAAATAAAAACGTGTTATAATTTCACTCTTTTGGTTGTCACATATATTGTTAAACGAGTGTACTTTATTCCTCTTACATTTTATGGAAGTTAGGGGTGAAGGTCTAAGATATAAATACATACATATCGGGCTTTCACAGCTAGCTTATCATGTGATTGATAGAAAATGATTCGTTCATCATTAATTTTAGAGAGCTTCTCTCTCTTGCAAATGTGATAGTGAATTGGAACTGAATGTGGAGATATCTGGCCTCATTTTCTAGCACTGGAGAGAGATTTATGGTTTCTAATAGAAATCAAACATAACTCAGTGAACCTGACTCCCTGTCCTGCCATAACAAAGTCTATAAAATTACACTAGCACAAATTCAACTCATCAGGGTGGAGGATCCACCTCTATGAGTTCTGCTGTATTTTTCATTGACTGTGTCCTAAATACAAAATAAAATATGAGGAAATGTACAAATGGAGTCCACGCAGGTAAGAGTAATAATAAAAGTCATGTGAAACACTAGTGAATGTAAACTGCCACGTTCTGCATGTCTCTCATCTTGAGCAGAAAATATTAATTTCTTCTCTATGAAATCATGTTTCAGTTTCTTTTTTTAAAAATGCAGGTAGAAAATTCTATACGTACCAAAGGAATCTCTCTGTCCCTTCATAGATGGAGATTGGAAGAAGGAAGTGGACAAATTATCTTTGAGACAATGACTTTTAAAACATAATCTTCATTATAGAAAACTTTCATCTGGTTTCTTCATAGCTTTTATCAGTGCCTATGTTTTTCTCCAAGGGAAAAGCACATTTTCATTTCATGTAATAAAGCATTAGATACTAGTAGTTTTCAAAAAAAATCTGTCACTTATCAAATAAATTTCTCATACATTTCTCAGAAAACAGTTTTCTAGAAGATAATTTAGATTTGAGAGTACTCACATTATTTCATTGCTAGAATATATTCAAGTACCAAAAGATTTATATTTTTAAAAAAGAATAAAATAATTAATGAAAAGTTAGTTCATAGCGAAAAAATACCTGTTTAAATAATTGATCTTTCTTAATTACTCATAGACCTTTTGGGGCTAACCTATGGCTTATCAGTAGATCATTTACTATGGATGCAAAAAGTTATGATACTTTTCCATTTCCTTACTGTGATTGAATATTGAAATATTATTCAGTTTGCTGTTCTGTGTAGTGTAGCATTTGTACACAGTGGTCTATAAGTTCTTCTACTTAAAATGCTGCATATTTCAAAAAGTATGATATCTGGGTTTTTTAGAAGCTAGGAAAAAGGTCTCATATCCTTGAAATTCTGGGATTTCAGATTCCTTCAGTACATCCTGGAAGAAAAAATATCTGCAATGTTCATGCACACAAAATTCCTGCAACATTCAATTTCACCAAATAACAATTTATTCTCTGTTCTTGATGCCACAACAGCATTTTAAGAGATGAGATATAAAGCACTATCCATATCATCACATTCTAGCAGGGAGTAAGATGTTGCTCAAATGATAGTTCTAAGTTACCCCAACTACTACTCTGGCTCTTTCTTATCCCTTTACTTCTTCAGAGATCATATCAATCAAACATAAAAGAAATTTCTGGAGAAACATTTCACTTCTTTTGTGTTACTGAATCTATTTTTGACACGCATCTCAGGAATATGTGGATTCCTTATATGCAGCATACCTCTTAAACTAGGATCACAACATTTAAAATGCAGAGCACATCAATATTGCAGCAAAGTTGTTATTGTTGTGTGAAAGAAATAATCCTTCAAATGGATATTTGAACATGCCTAAACTCATGACTTTGCATATTTTTATAAATCCAGTGCTGTACTCATTTAAGAGTTCTTCCTATAATGCTGCATATAATGATGAAAGGATATTCAAAGACTAGAAGCGAACAAAGCAGCCTATTATATGAATTTTGAAAAATGTACCTTCCATCATTGAAACAGAATGCTGAAGAAAAGTCAAGGAAACGCACACCTTTTAATTTTATAATGTATTGAACTTTAAAATACTAATTGTGAGTGCTTGCTTGCTGACTGCAGATGTTCTACACTCTCTTCCACTTCAGTAGCTGCTGCCTTTAGTCCTGTGTCAAAGCCAAATCATTGGCCCGTTCTTGCTAGATGAGCAAGTCCTTAAAACTCAACTAAGATGGCTGCTCATTTTCTCTTTTTGGTACAGTGCAAATGCTTCTAGTCATAATAGCGTCCTTCAATTCAATGAATAGAGCTATCTTGATGTGTGTGCTTAAGTCAAATCCAGGAGAATCTCTTAACCTAGGGCATATTCCCACGTGAAATTTTAAGTCTCACTAAAATTTCTGTCCTGTTTTTATAGTGACATGAAAGGGCAGCATAATGCAGTGGATGTACAATATCACGTGAAATCTACTGGTAGCTTGACTGTATCTCCCATTTCTTTAAAAATGCAACACCTGCTAACCCAGATTAGATGTTTAAATTGTTTCTCAAAATTTCCCCATATTCAATTAAATGTTAGTATTTTAAGATATGTACTGTTCTATTTTCCCTTTATGCAACATTTGCTCCCTAAAATTAATTTGCCAATATGTAAACAAGTGGCAATAATTAACTTATATAATAAAGTGTGGTAGTCTGAAGAAAGCAGCTTCTGGACATCAGAACATATCATTTTGCAATTCTAATAGTTCAGGGCATCCTGAAATTCTCTGTTATTCAAGTTTCTTTGGTCAAGTCTACTACCACAAGTTACAATGTTCTAAATTTAAGAACATAACTGTATTAAAAACATTAAACAAAAAGAAGATTCATAAAATGCATCTAGAACCATTACAGTTCATTGGCTTATGAATAGTGGTAACTCTCGTTACTCCTAATCTGTTCTCACAGCCTACACGTACTGCCTTCTGGGTGAATGTTAGTAACTGACAGGAGAGCTAGTATTTTGCTGAGAACATAATATGAGATTTACCTAAGACTTTAGAATTCAATCCTCTAGCTCCCTCAAAACAATCACAGAAGGGTAGGAAACAATAACACTGAAATACAATCTGCACTTTTTCTCTGTGTGTTGCCTTCAATCCTCCTCCAGAAGATTTAGGTCACTTTACTCCCATCTGAGACTTAAAAGCACAGGAAAAAAAAACCAAACAAAACAGAAGAAACTTTCCTATATGCAGACTATAACATTTCAAACAATCCTACATTTTTGTTTTCAGGGAATGTCTTTAAAATTTTATTTTGCAGCCAGAAAATAAGAGAGTCTTATTTTGGAAGAAATTCATGTTTTTCTTGGAAAAATAATCAGGAATAAAGGAAAAGTATGTAAAGAAAACAGCTGCTGTGAATCTCCCAAATCTTATGCAAAGCTGTGGGAACTGCCACCCAACACAGTAAATTGTCTGTGTTGCAAAATTATTACTTAGGATATTTCTGGTTAAAAATAAGGAAAAGGGAATCTGTAATAAGCTCCTGGGAAACAAAAGAACAAACAAAACCAAAACTGAGTCTGTGAACAAAACTGAAGTTTTAGAAAATCCTCAGCTGTTCAGCACATAGCATGAACTCCAAGCACATAGAAACATAAGTAACATTCATCACACTGGAATTTTAATCTGTTCCTGCTCCAGTGGGGCATCATCAGGATATAGATAACCTCTTTTCCTCCTTCCTTCTCTTATGTGGCAACCAGTATGACATTACGTGACTCACTATGCTCAGGAAAGTCTTACAGTAAACAAAAATTCATTAATGTTAGTAAAGGTCATGGACATCATGATGATGCACATTGTAGAAACAGCTTCAAAGACAGACAGTCAAAGAGGCAGAAAGGAAAGAAAAGGGAAAGAATGGGCTACCAGGTAACGCAAGTAAGTCGTGTCTGTGGAAGACATTGAGACTCAGGAAGGACCATATCCACACTCTAGAGACAGCTATCTCTAACTGTAATGCTGCCAGTCATACTTACATGACTTGCACATTGATAGAACTGACAGTAGAAAAACAAATCCTTGGCTGACAAAAGAAGTGACAGTGCCTCACTTACCATGTATTTTAAAAAATAAATTGCTGAACTCAGAGCAGCAGGTGATATTTATGTTCAAAGACTTCCTTTGCAAAGGATCAGATTCAGCTTCCAGGTCCTTCATGACATATATGGTTCTGCATTCAAAAAGCATGTCATTAAATATACTTTTTATGAGAGAAAAGACATTTAAGAGTTTTAATAAATAAACAGACCAATAAGCAAATAAAAGAGGAGTAAACATTTTGGTTAAAACATACAGTAATAAATAATACTAGAAGATCCATCAGAGACAAATGTAACAGCGATCTTGCTTTTGATTATGCATAAACTCATCTTTGGAATTGTTAGCAACAGAGTTTAACGTTCCTAATATTCAGCAGTATCTACCAAAGAGTCATTCTTCTGCTTATAGATCTTTGGCATTCTGAGAGAGAAACCTTTCTTGAAGGTTCTGTCTTGATGGTGTTTTCAGAAAGATGAACTAGTTGTTCCTTTCTTTTCTTTTTAAGATTGGGTAATTAATGTAGGTCAATCATCCTATTTTGGCCTGAATTTCAGTTTAATATTCAGTTATATATTATGACTACTGATCTGCCATTCAAAGGTTTTACATTATTTCTTTTCTGTCACCAGAGTGCAACAATAGCCTCCATAACAATCTGTGATCCACGCATACTGTCTGAATTTCTACATTTTAGATTGATTTTTATATAGACGTATCAAGCTTATCAAGACAAGAAATACATTATAAGAGGGGCTATACCAATATTATAGTAATGTTAATACTAGTGACAGCACGTTGGAATAAAAAATAATGGCATAAAACATTTAACAGCATGATATGAAGTAATTTCTCTGAACTTTTGTTTAAATTATATAGTAGTGATGCCAGTAACATTTTGATCCATTCACTTTTTTTGCAGCCCTGTCAGTCTACCTTTCTCATTGTAGGCTGCTGCGGAGGAAGCTGTAAGTTAAATCCTCAATATGATTTCAAGCTAATTATCTATCTTAAGGTGAATTATTTGCAAAGTAGTGTAGAGGGGTTAGGCACATAATCCTACCTGAATTTCACTCCTTTTGGGATGCTTTTAAACTTAAACTCTTTAAAAATCTCACACAAAAATTCCATTCTATTCCATGGATTGGTAATCAGCACTACAGACTTTCAGAGTCTGAATGTATCGGGTATTTTTTATTCAGACGTAACACTTTCAGTTGCGCAGTGAAGGAATCAGTAAACAAAACACCTTCACTTTCAGTATCTTTTCCTTTCTGTTTTCACTGCAGATTGCCATTCTTTCTGATGACCAAAATGCTCATGGCAAATTAGCATGACTAACACACAGCTTATGCAAGAAGGCATATAATATGCAAATTGTACCTCATGACTGATGGACTGACTAGTCTAGGATTTAAAACTAAATTTTTTTCTCCAAGTTTAAAATTTATTTAAAAGCAAGATGAAGCACAAACTGTTACAATATTAATACTGGACAGTTAGTGAAGAAGATGCATTTATTTATTCTGCTCTTCAAATTCCACCCTATGCTTTGGAGCCTTGTAGGCACTTGTATGAGTTGTCCTCAATCATGCAAGACATCTGAGATTTATTGGGAGAGATTTCCTAATTAAAATGTACTCACAGCATTTAGAGACACATGATTTTGAAGGTCTTCTCAAAGCAAAATGCTTGTTGAAATTAGCTGCTGCTTTTACTTATTTGAACTTCCACATTAGTGGGCTGGTTGCCAGAATAAACTGAAGATTGGGCCCTTGAAATATTATCTCCCATGTGATTCATCTGTAGCAGAGGGAGACAGGTTGCAATCGTAGTGAAATAAGATACCTGAGCTGTCAAACATTATGTAAGCTGCATCTTTTGGCTTCAAGCATTCCCAAGCTACAGATTACTTTCTATCCAAGAGGCCTTGAGTGACAGCAAAAGCTGTGAGATTTTGATTAGCTTCTTCACCCAGCAAACACAAGAAAGCAAGCTAACAGTTTTATAAAAAATAAATTAATTTTAAACTGAGGTGATGTCTCCCTAGGATGGGAAAAATGATGGTCAGTGTCTGTGTGTATAATACTCTTCAGGTCAGTTTAACTGTAGCTTTCTGCAGAGACGACAAAACACACCAAAATAACTTTCTTTCTAGCCTCTTCAGCCTGGTAAGAAGTATCTACAGAAGACTGGAAAGAAAGACTATATTCCAGACCTAGAAAACTTATGCTGGCACAATAGATCGTTCCTATTTCAATCAATTGAGCTACAGTGCTGTAACAGGTCTCATGGACTAAATATTACTCTATTTCACACAGAATCACAGAATATTAGGGA